>NC_060892.1:638989-753989 GCF_014805685.1 Silurus meridionalis
GTGTAAATGCATTCAGTCTAAAAAAAACATATTTATATGAAATATGAAATATAAAAAATATAACAATGCAAACTGTATAAAAAACAGACTCACACTAAAACCATGCTGAAGCAGACGTGTGCAAAAAAGATCAAAGGGAATGTGATATGGATTATTTTGTGATCTGCAAACACGTCTGTATGGTCACCTGATGGTCGCTGGACATTTTGAACTCGTTTCTCTGCAGAAATGCTCCGTTGTGTATGAACACAGTGTCATTTATCCTGAGCTTTTCTTTATTAATACCTCGTATCTGCATGTTTTTACAACATAACATCAGTCACGTATAAAGTGGTTATATATTTTATATATTTTATTTATTTTTTAATTTGTTTATATATATACTGTATATATATATATATATATAATATTTGTATATATATATATATATATATATATATATATATTTTATGAAAGAAATGCTTACAAATAATAATAATAATAATAATAATAATAATAATAATAATAATAATAATAATAATAATATTAATAATAATAATAATAATAATAAACCTGGGATTAAAAAATAGATATTTTTAGTTGTTGTTGTTTTCACTTGTAGGCTGCAGTTTTTATACTTGTAAAATGTACATGTTTATAATTGTCTGTATTTCTGAGGATAAAAAGGAGGAAGTCCCACGCAGATTAATGTACACATTATTCTCATGTTTCTCTTTTTCACCTTAATATTTAATCCAACACACAATGTCAAGGTCACTGACATGTTTTTCTGGATTAACATTATTAATAATCCATTCCCTTTTTTATAATCAAAATAATAACAAATATTTATATTACACATCATTTAGGATCAGAATTTGTGAATTTATTGGCAAAATGTCAGAAAAGAAAGCAGATCACATTTTTCAATCTTTTTCTAACAAATATGAACAATGATAATAATCATATATAAATATAAATTAATATGAATAATATCAAATATAAAATACATCTAAAATTTATATTTTTATATCAGCACATCTCTCATACTCTCTTGAACACAATACAAATAGAAATATGTATAATTTTGTCCACACCGGTGTGGTTTATTGAAAGAGAACTATTTCAGATACACAGTGTGATGAGTTCCTGAGTCTGGGGCTTTAACACCAGAACACTAAATCTACTTGTCTCAGAGAAGATTCTGGTTTTTCAGGAGCACCAGCAGAAGCTCAGCAGCAGCGAGCCGGAGTGTGTGAGTGGTCATGAAGCACCGGATTGTAAATATGGGGAATGTGGAGGGGATAAAATGGAGTGATCTGGGATTTAATGTAGAAAAAACAGGTCAGATGAAATGTTCAGGTGCAGTCAGGTGCAGGATCTGAGCTCAGAGTTTGAGCTTCAGTCTAAATTTCCGAAAAATAATATTTAACTGTGTTGTTGTGTGAAAAAAAAAAAACACATTTAGATGTTTGTTAATAAATGCTTTAATATGAAATTCCAAACACAGAGGGTTTTTTTTCTACACAATATGTCCGTATCTGCATTGTTCTTCCAAGGTCAAGTTCAGGGCAGAGAGCGGTGCGGATGGAGTGACCATTAAACACGCTGCACTGCCCCCTAGCGGCACTGCGGGCAACTGCCACAAATTAATGACCACAACGAGGTTCGAATTCACTTTAGAGACAAAAGCATTTCCAGCCATTAGTGGATCTTCACCAAACTGTTAAAGGCACAAAGCCAGCTCCATTAAGATATGCTTTACATGAGTTGGAGTGGAAGATCACCTGCTGTAAACATCCAGCCCTATTGAACACCTTTGTGATGAATGTGAATGCTGACTGCACCGAGGCCTCCTCACCTTCTCACCTACACCCATACCTGACTTTACTAACACCCTTGTGGCTGAAGAACATGGAACAGATTCCCAGAAGAGTGGAGGTTATTAAACAGCAAATGGGAACTACAATGTGGAATGGGATGTTTCGAAAAGAAGCATGGACAGGTGTCCACAAACTTTTGGCCCTGAGTGTATCTGTTTTAAATAAATCACATTGAAATGATTCTGTTTACAGTTTGTGATTGTTCACACTTTCTGATCTTCTTGTGAGCAGTGTTTCTCAAACTACTGTAATAATGTTCACTTGTCTGTAGTTACAAACTCCTGATTAACCACCTTCAGGAACACACACGGAGTAATCTGGGGTACGTAATGCTGAGGGCTGTATTCTATACCTGAGGTCTGAACATAAAACACACACACTGGAGATTAAAAACAGAAATAAACTGCAAAAGCTGCAGATTGGATCAGGAGGAAACAGAGGAATATCAGAGTCCGAGGCAGAGAAAAGAGAATAAAGAGATTCGATTTTTCTGCTAATCGTTAATAAGAGAAGAACTGATTGTAGTGCTGCTCGGAGTGTTCTTGTGTTTCTGAGTGTTGCATTTACTGTCATTCATTCATTCATTCATTCATTCATTTATTTATTTATTTATTTATTTATTTATTTATTTATTTATTTATTCTAGTTTGTAAATTATGGTGATGGTGTTTATATTTTATGGGCAATTCTGAACTGAAATGAAAGTAAAACTCAACTTTTTCTAAACTAATAACTAATAACTACTGTTATGTGCATGGGGACGAGACGAATGTCCTTACGAAGACAAAACTGTGACAGATTTTACTTCTTGGATGGAAATGTATTTATGTTTACTACATTTGGGAGATGCCTTCATCCAGAGCAACTTATTATTATTATTATTATTATTATTATTATTATTATTATTATTATTATTTCATTTGGGAAAGGTTAAGGGCTGAGTGGTGGAGTGGGGGTGCTGGGATTTGAACTCACAACCTTCTGTTCAGAATTCTCTGAACAGACATTTCTCCTGTAAATCTAAAGGTCACCTGGTGTTTAATTAGATTCATGATGTCACAAGAAAAAAGTCAGATTTCTCAGTTTCTCACTTAAGACTGTTTTATTAACTCCCTTATAAAGGTCATAGACACATACAGTGAGTGCAGAATTATTAGGCAAGTTGTATTTTTGAGGATTAATTTTATTTGAGGATTTAATTTGAACAACAACCATGTTCTCAATGAACACAAAAAACTCATTAATATCAAAGCTGAATATTTTTGGAAGTAGTTTTTAGTTTTAGCTATTTTAGGGGGATATCTGTGTGTGCAGGTGACTATTACTGTGCATAATTATTAGGCAACAACAAAAACAAATTCATACCCATTTCAATTATTTATTTTACCAGTGAAACCAATATAACATCTCAACATTCACAAATATACATTTCTGACATTCAAAACCAAACAAAAACAAATCAGTGACCAATATAGCCACCTTTCTTTGCAAGGACACTCAAAAGCCTGCCATCCATGGATTCTGTCAGTGTTTTGATCTGTTCACCATCAACATTGCGTGCAGCAGCAACCACAGCCTCCCAGACACTGTTCAGAGAGGTGTACTGTTTTCCCTCCTTGTAAATCGCACATTTGATGATGGACCACAGGTTCTCAATGGGGTTCAGATCAGGTGAACAAGGAGGCCATATCATTAGATTTTCTTCTTTTATACCCTTTCTTGCCAGCCACGCTGTGGAGTACTTGGGCGTGTGTGATGGAGCATTGTCCTGCATGAAAATCATGTTTTCTTGAAGGATGCAGACTTCTTCCTGTACCACTGCTTGAAGAAGGTGTCTTCCAGAAACTGGCAGTAGGACTGGGAGTTCAGCTTGACTCCATCCTCAACCCGAAAAGGCCCCACAAGCTCATCTTTGATGATACCAGCCCAAACCAGTACTCCACCTCCACCTTGCTGGCGTCTGAGTCGGACTGGAGCTCTCTGCCCTTTACCAATCCAGCCACGGGCCCATCCATCTGGCCCATCAAGACTCACTCTCATTTCATCAGTCCATAAAACCTTAGAAAAATCAGTCTTGAGATATTTCTTGGCCCAGTCTTGACGTTTCAGCTTGTGTGTCTTGTTCAGTGGTGGTCGACTTTCTGCCTTTCTTACCTTGGCCATGTCTCTGAGTATTGCACACCTTGTGCTTTTGGGCACTCAGTGATGTTGCAGCTCTGAAATATGGCCAAACTGGTGGCAAGTGGCATCTTGGCAGCTGCACGCTTGACTTTTCTCAGTTCACGGGCAGTTATTTTGCGCCTTGGTTTTTCCACACGCTTCTTGCGACCCTGTCGACTATTTTGAATGAAACGCTTGATTGTTCGATGATCACGCTTCAGAAGCTTGGCTATTTTAAGACTGCTGCATCCCTCTGCAATATATCTCACTATTTTTGACTTTTCTGAGCCTGTCAAGTCCTTCTTTTGACCCATTTTGCCAAAGGAAAGGAAGTTGCCTAATAATTATGCACACCTGATATAGGGTGTTGATGTCATTAGACCACACCCCTTCTCATTACAGAGATGCACATCACCTAATATGCTTAATTGGTAGTAGGCTTTCCAGCCTATACAGCTTGGAGTAAGACAACATGCATAACGAGGATGATGTGGTCAAAATACTCATTTGCCTAATAATTCTGCACTCCCTGTATGAAGTACAGAATCGCTCAAAAGTGAGTGCACCCCTCACATTTTAGCAGCTATTTAAGTATCTTCGTAAGGGTCAATACAAATGAAACTTGTATATATTTTATTATTTTAGAGTATCAGTGTGCAGTTTGTGAAGCAGTACAGATTTACTGTCCTCTGAAAATAACTCAACAAACAGCCATTATTGTATAAATACCTGCCAACAGAATTGCAGTAAATATCAGCCCAAACCTGTAGAAATTAGATTTCGTTGTAGATGTGCGGTTTTTTATATTCGTTGTCGAAAAAGTAAATATAATCACGAGCGGTTTTTACAGTTATTGTGTTTACTTTAATTGACCAGCAGGTGGCAGTAATGCCACACGTGTACCCCTGTGGCAGAGACTTTGGAAAAAAAAACAAATCTTGATCACAGTTCAATACTGTATATAAACTTTATTTTGGAATAGTGGAAGTTGGTTAAAGCAGGAAACAAACACCATAAATAAATTCAATTCAATTCAATTCAATTCAATCCATTTTTATTTGTATTGAGCTTTTAATAATGAACATTGTCTCAGAGCAGCTTTACACAGATAATGTGGTGATAAAAGTGAAGATGTTCTTTATAAGTGTAAGTTTGTCCCTGATGAACAAGTCGGTGGAGACTGTGGTGAAGGAAAAACTCCCTGAGATGCAGAAGGAAGAAACCTTGAGAGGAACCAGACTCAGAGGGAACCCATCCTCATCTGTGTTCCACCGAATGTCCATTTATTACAGATAAATGATGTTGAGGTGCAGTGATGGAGATCAGAGCAAACTGTAGTCCTGAGTCAGTGTAGAAGACTGTTGATATTAACTACAGTCCAAATCCATCCTCAAAGCTCCTGTTCTTACTCCGTAATCTCATGGATCTCCAGGGCGTTGATGAGAAACATCTCCAGCTGAACAGAGTCGCCTCCAATCAAAGAGAACATCATCCAGAAGAAGACCTGAACGAAGGGCGAAGGGACCATAACCTGCAGTGGAGGGTGGATTCAGGATCAGGACCCATTCTATTCACTTTCTGCTCAAATCAAGTTGTTCTCTGGTTTTGTTTATAATATAAATCAGAACATTTGAATACTTTATCAGCTTAAAGCTTAATAATCCACTTTGAGGAACTTTTTTTGTGTTGTAATTAAATACTGTAGAATTTGAGTATAAATAAATAAAATCATGCTTTTTTCTTACAAACAACAAAACTGTGGAATTTTTTCCCCATTGAGATAAAACAAGTTGAATCTATAAGTGTTTTTAAATCTGCTCTTGAAACTAGATTTTTCAGGAGAGCTTCAAGTGATTTTTTATTATTTTATATTTTTGTGATGTATCTGTATCTCGTAATGTTTATTTTATTTACTTATTGTATTGTCTTATTAATATTATTATTATTATTATTATTATTGTTTTTTTTCTTCCTATGTTTATGCCTGGAAAGGGCTTTGAGATGTAACGTTTAAAAGCAGTATATAAAATAAAGATGATGATTATTATTATGGTTA
Source organism: Silurus meridionalis (assembly GCF_014805685.1). NCBI lineage: Eukaryota > Metazoa > Chordata > Actinopteri > Siluriformes > Siluridae > Silurus > Silurus meridionalis. Next base: position 645,068 of record NC_060892.1, read on the forward strand.
TTATTAAAGTAAGGGATGAGATTACGCATCACAATGCACTGCTATAAAATACGGTCGATTGATCTGCCATGACTGCACAGAGAAAGTTTAATTACTGATTGTTGTTTTGTACACTTTATAAGCATCACAAGCGCACCTTCATCCAGATGTTGTCATGAACCATTTTCAGCACAATGTCAGTGATAATCAGAGTCTCTGTCTCTAGAACTGGAGAAGATATTAGTCTTTCTAAACCTCAGTACCATCGCTGTATTGACTTCACTCATACTCGTACTCGTACATGTCTTTGTTTACTGTTGTAGGTTCAAAGGTGCTCGTTCTCAAGGTCATCGCTGCAGTCCTGAAGCTTATCCATGTTCAAACACACACCTGACTGAAGGCTTTAAAGTGAAATAGGTCTGAAGACATTATTTAGTGTACAGAGACTGGCTGGAGAGGAGATGAAGAACTTCCACTGAGGTTTGTGAATATTTTTCCATGCTCAGTATTTCCCACCTTTCCCAGGAGTCCATCGCTCCTCACCAAAACAGTGTGTTCAAAGCATCATCAAATTCAGGCCATGGCATGTTTCCCAAAGTTCAAAGTCTACTTTATATTCTTAATCAAATTCCCGGCATTAAGAAAAGTGAAAAATACGTTTTTATTCACACATAATTTCACATGCTTTCTGTACTTGATGTTGTAGATTAGATATTTGTAAATCACAATAAATCCAATTGTAGAAAAATGTTCTAAATAAAACCATTGTGGTTATGATGTTGGACTTCTGATCAAAAGGTTGTGAGTTTAAATCCCAGCACCACCAAACTGCCCTGCTGGACCTTTACCCATCAACTGCTCAGTTTTATAGAGGTCATGTGAATGTAAATGCTTTCCCTGTGCGCCATGTTTCCAGATGTTTTCCCACTGTGGGATCAATAAAGGTGTATCTTATCTTTCTGTCTCATGATTTGCCCCTGATCTCGTGGTACCTGTATTGAGGATGGGTTTTGTTCTGCATCTTCAGGTTGGTCCCAAAATACTAGATGCATGTGCATGGTGAACTGATCTGGTGAAATATTCCATCCGCCTCACACTCAGTGTTCCTGTGATAGGCTCTGGATCCAATATATATGACGGTATTCTAACTGGAGTAACTGGTGCAGTTCTGACCTGCGTGTGTTTCCACGTCTGCAATTTCATCATGGACAGCAAACGTGAAATTCTGCATTCTGCAAGAGACTTTTGACGTGATGTACTTTCAGCATATGGCGACGCTGCAACGAGTTGTTCGAGGTGTTTCGAGCGGCACGTGAGCTTCAACAGTGGAAGAACATCGCTGGAAGACGAAGAGAGATCAGGAAGACCTTCAACGAGCTCAACCCCCAAAAATGTCGAAACTGGTCAGCATCACGATCCACATGATCTCACTTCCGCACCCACCTACTCGCCAGATGTGGACTTCCACCCTCTTCTCAAAGATGAAGATGCAGCTCAAAGATCCGGCACGAATCGCAGCTGGGAAGGAGACTTCCAGGACACGTTCCAGAAGAAGACTGGGAGCTGTATTACTGTGCAAGGAGACTATTTTTAAGGTGATGGTGTGAAAATGTAGATAAAAAAAGAACTTCTTGTAAACAGAGCGAGTCTCCAAACTTTTTTATACAAACTCATATATATATATATATATATATATATATGAATATATAAATATATAAATATATAAATATATAAATATAAGCTATTCATATATGAAAGTGTAATAATTGTTTGCAGATTGTAGTCAATGTTCTTCCCACTAATGTCAAATGCTTTTTCTTCCCACCAGCAGCTCCTCTCCGTTTCAGGAACATCTGCCTGAGGCTATCATGTGAATATTTTGCTACATGTGAAGCCGGCTTTCAAGAACAGCTGGTCTTCCTGTGTCACATGCCTCTATAGTACACGTGGAGGAAAGAGCTGTCTACCGTATTCTCACAGGTTTTCTCAGTTGCTTTCGAGCGTTTCTCAGATCAGAAATGAAATTCTCAAAACTACTTGTTCAACCTCTCCGTCATGTAATCACTTGTAAACATCATAAAAGCATTTCGTTGTTGCTTTGATAAAATTGCGAATGTTTTTTACATTCATTTAATAGATTGTGTTCAAGTGTCTGCTGTTTCCAACATTATCAGTTGTTTATCTTCATGTTGATCAAAATATATTCTACTGGTTTCACAGTTTTAACCCCCAAAACATCTCAGCATCAGTTCATTATATAAATCATTGAATGCAAAATGATCAAATCAGTTGTCATCATCTGTCATCTAAACTTTTATTAAACTTTATTTTGTAAATGTGTTGAATTGATGAATTGTGCAGATGAATCTTGAACGTCACTAATGAAGGCAAGTGAACGACATCAGATCAACCAATAATCAACCAGTTCTCTAAAACAGGTCAAAGGTGAATCTCGTGAACCTTCAACTTCTTGGCGACAAAACACAGAATTACAATTTCTGAAAATGGATTAAAAACCTGGAAACAAACAGACACTAATACAGTACAGTAAAAATGTGAATCCTGTCTGGTCTCTTACAATCAATAGAAATCAAATAAATACATTTGTGCTGCTGAAATTCATTCACTTCAAAGCAACTGAGAAAAACTGTAATACAAGACCTCACAGACGCACGTGATTATCTAATATTGTGATTTACAGGGAAGAAAGCATGACCCTGCCACCTAGAGCCCATGATCAGTTTTGCTCCATTAGCTTATGATCATTGATGGCTGTGACTTTGTCAGGATTCAAATCACTTTATCACCAAATCTCTGTGTGATAAGAAATTCAATATGTTGATACACAGGTTTATTTCTATACATGTTTACAAACACAAAAATAATTTACTGATATTGTGCTTTCGAAATAGGAGTTCAGATGTTCAGATCCAAACTACTTTTAGGTTTAAACTTTAGTAAACTCAACCCAAATGACAAGGCAGAATTTTAGAAATGATAAAAATAGGAGCGATAGGACACTGAGTTGTGTAGAAATACATTGTTTCGTATCAGCATCTCATGCTGCATTGTCCTATTTCCTTTACTCAGTTGCTGTATGGGTATGTACTGTGCCATGACAGTGACTTATAGGTTTTCTGTGCTGTGCTGTAATATTGCCTGCTCTTCACTTTTTCACAGACACAGTAACAGTGCCACTAGACGAATGGCTCCCAGAAGGACAGTGACAGTTATGCTCTTACTGCTGCTGGGATGATGAGCACCTTTCACAGTGATGATGATCATGAAAGATATCATCATCTTTGCTGGTGCTGCAGAGAAGAACATGGTCCAAATTGACGCTTATCATAGACGGTGTCTCCCAGCCTTTCTATAGATATGTGTTAAACTGTTCAATAACCTCAAAGCACTGTGGGACATGTGTTTCTAAATGTTATGCATTTTCATTAACAAGGATTAACAAAGGGAGAAGCGTTACAGGGAAATAATCAACAATGCTGAGGTGTGATGCAACCTGAAACAACACCTGTGTCTGAAACTTCTCCCTGTCTCCTACATACTGCACTATATCACACAATTACTGCACTATCACACATCTACTGCACTATCACACTCTACATCTACTGCACTATATCATACAATTACTGCACTATCACACATCTACTGCACTATCACACTCTACATCTACTGCACTATATCACACAATTACTGCACTATCACACATCTACTGCACTATCACACTCTACATCTACTGCACTATATCACACAATTACTGCACTATCACACATCTACTGCACTATCACACTCTACATCTACTGCACTATCACACAATTACTGCACTATCACACATCTACTGCACTATCACACTCTACATCTACTGCACTATATCACACAATTACTGCACTATCACACATCTACTGCACTATCACACTCTACATCTACTGCACTATATCACACAATTACTGCACTATCACACATCTACTGCACATCTACTGCACTATCACACATCTACTGCACTATCACACATCTACTGCACTATCACACTCTACATCTACTGCACTATCACACTCTACTGCACTATCACACATCTACTGCACTATCACACATCTACTGCACAATTACACTCTACATCTACTGCACTATAACACTCTACATCTACTGCACTATCACACATCTACTGCACTATCACACATCTACTGCACTATCACACTCTACATCTACTGCACTATCACACATCTACTGCACTATCACATCTACTGCACAATTACACTCTACATCTACTGCACTATCACTCTACATCTACTGCACTATCACACTCTACATCTACTGCACTCACACTCTACATCTACTGCACATCTACTGCACTATCACACATCTACTGCACAATTACACTCTACATCTACTGCTATCACATCTACTGCACTATCACACATCTACTGGACAATTACACTCTACATCTACTGCACTATCACACTCTACATCTACTGCACTATCACACATCTACTGCACAATTACACTCTACATCTACTGCACTATCACACATCTACTGCACTATCACACATCTACTGCACAATTACACTCTACATCTACTGCACTATCACACTCTACATCTACTGCACTATCACACTCTACATCTACTGCACTATCACACTCTACATCTACTGCACTATCACACATCTACTGCACTATCACACTCTACATCTACTGCACTATCACACATCTACTGCACTCACACTCTACATCTACTGCACATCTACTGCACTATCACATCTACTGCACTATCACATCTACTGCACTATCACACATCTACTGCACTATCACACTCTACATCTACTGCACTATCACACATCTACTGCACTATCACACTCTACATCTACTGCACTATCACACTCTACATCTACTGCACTATCACACTACATCTACTGCACATCACACTCTACATCTACTGCACTATCACACATCTACTGCACTATCACACTCTACATCTACTGCACTATCACACTCTACATCTACTGCACTATCACACTCTACTGCACTATCACACATCTACTGCACTATCACACTCTACATCTACTGCACTATCACACATCTACTGCACTATCACACTCTACTGCACTATCACACTCTACATCTACTGCACTATCACACTCTACATCTACTGCACTATCACACATCTACTGCACTATCACACATCTACTGCACTATCACACCCTACATCTACTGCACTATCACACTCTACATCTACTGCACAATCACACTCTACATCTACTGCACTATCACACTCTACATCTACTGCACTATCACACTCTACATCTACTGCACTATCACACTCTATATCTACTGCACTATCACACTCTACTGCACTATCACACATCTACTGCACTATCACACTCTACATCTACTGCACTATCACACATCTACTGCACTATCACACTCTACATCTACTGCACTATCACACTCTACATCTACTGCACTATCACACTTCTACTGCACTATCACACATCTACTGCACTATCACACTCTACATCTACTGCACTATCACACATCTACTGCACTATCATACATCTACTGCACAATTACACTCTACATCTACTGCACTATCACACATCTACTGCACTATCACACTCTACATCTACTGCACTATCACATCTACTGCACTATCACTCTACATCTACTGCACTATCACATCTACTGCACTATCACACTCTACATCTACTGCACTATCACACTCTACATCTACTGCACAATTACACTCTACATCTACTGCACTATCACACTCTACATCTACTGCACTATCACACATCTACTGCACAATTACACTCTACATCTACTGCACTATCACACATCTACTGCACTATCACACTCTACATCTACTGCACTATCACACTCTACATCTACTGCACTATCACACCTCTACATCTACTGCACTATCACACATCTGCACTATCACACATCTACTGCACATCTACTGCACATCTACTGCACTATCACTCTACATCTACTGCACAATTACACTCCACATCTACTGCACCATCACACATCTACTGCACAATCACACTCTACATCTACTGCACAATCACACTCTACATCTGCTGCACTATCACACAGCTACTGCACAATTACACTCCACATCTACTGCACAATTACACACATCTACTGCACTATCACACTCTACATCTACTGCACTATCACACTCTACATCTACTGCACTATCACACATCTACATCTACTGCACTATCACACATCTGCACTATCACACATCTACTGCTATCACATCTACTGCACTATCATACATCTACTGCACTATCACTCTACATCTACTGCTATCACATCTACTGCACTATCATACATCTACTGCACAATCACACTCTACATCTACTGCACAATCACACTCTACATCTGCTGCACTATCACACAGCTACTGCACAATTACACTCCACATCTACTGCACAATTACACTCCACATCTACTGCACAATTACACTCTACATCTGCTGCACTATCACACAGCTACTGCACAATTACACTCTACATCTGCACTATCACACAGCTACTGCACAATTACACTCTACATCTGCACTATCACATCTACTGCACTATCACATCTACTGCACAATCACACTCTACATCTGCACTATCACACTCTACATCTGCTGCACTATCACACAGCTACTGCACAATTACACTCTACATCTACTGCACAATCACACTCTACATCTGCTGCACTATCACACAGCTACTGCACAATTACACTCTACATCTGCACTATCACACAGCTACTGCACAATTACACTCTACATCTACTGCTATCACATCTACTGCACTATCACATCTACTGCACAATCACACTCTACATCTGCTGCACTATCACATCTACTGCACTATCACACCCTACATCTACTGCTATCACATCTACTGCACAATTACACTCCACATCTACTGCACTATCACACAGCTACTGCACAATTACACTCTACATCTACTGCTATCACATCTACTGCAATCATCAAAGATGAGCTTGTGGGGCCTTTTCGGGTTGAGGATGGAGTCAAGCTGAACTCCCAGTCCTACTGCCAGTTTCTGGAAGACACCTTCTTCAAGCAGTGGTACAGGAAGAAGTCTGCATCCTTCAAGAAAAACATGATTTTCATGCAGGACAATGCTCCATCACACACGTCCAAGTACTCCACAGCGTGGCTGGCAAGAAAGGGTATAAAGAAGAAAATCTAATGATATGGCCTCCTTGTTCACCTGATCTGAACCCCATTGAGAACCTGTGGTCCATCATCAAATGTGCGATTTACAAGGAGGAAAACAGTACACCTCTCTGAACAGTGTCTGGGAGGCTGTGGTTGCTGCTGCACGCAATGTTGATGGTGAACAGATCAAAACACTGACAGAATCCATGGATGGCAGGCTTTTGAGTGTCCTTGCAAAGAAAGGTGGCTATATTGGTCACTGATTTGTTTTGTTTGGTTTTGAATGTCAGAAATGTATATTTGTGAATGTTGAGATGTTATATTGGTTTCACTGGTAAAATAAATAATTGAAATGGGTATGAATTTGTTTTTTGTTAAGTTGCCTAATAATTATGCACAGTAATAGTCACCTGCACACACAGATATCCCCCTAAAATAGCTAAAACTAAAAACTACTTCCAAAAATATTCAGCTTTGATATTAATGAGTTTTTTGTGTTCATTGAGAACATGGTTGTTGTTCAAATTAAATCCTCAAATAAAATTAATCCTCAAAAATACAACTTGCCTAATAATTCTGCACTCACTGTAGATATTTATTCTTCTTGATCTTTATTTTATTTCATGTTTTATAAATATTAAAATCAATGTGACAGTGGTGTTTATTTATTTATTTCATATTTTAAATATTTTTATATAATAAACATAAAAATGCAGAACACAACACAAGTATAAAAAAAAGTGTGAAACAATGAGAATAAATAAATAAATAGAACAGAATTAGAAAAACTTATATTCACTAATTAAATATCACAGAAGGGATTTTCAACATGGCCGTTCTTAGATCGAGTGTCATAGTGTAATATAAATAAACACGTAGTAAACAGGAATAGCTTTAAACAGTGATCGTACCAGTGACAGAAATAAAATGCTGTACACACTGTGTAGACCAAATGTTTGGCGACACCTGACTCTAAAATTGCTATGTCAATCTTTATGAACGTCCCATTCCACATGTAGGCCCCATTTGCTGTTATAAAAACCTCCATACTTCTGGGAGCACATTCCACTAGATTTTGTGGAGATTTATTCAGCTTTTTATGTAGGTAAGAACGTGAGAAGGTCTGGGGTGCAGTCAGTGTTCACATTTATCATGTTCAGTAGGGACAGAGCTCTATAGCAGGAGATCTTCCACCAAATTCAACCCATGTAAAGCAGATCTTCATGGAGCTGGCTTTGTGCACAGGGGTATTGTCATACTGGTACTTGTTTGGGTCTCCTAGATGAAGTGAAGGGAAAATTTCATGCCGCATCCAAAGACTTCTGATATCATTGTGTACCTCCAACTCTGTATAGTAGAAGTTTGGCTGGAAAGATCAGGTGTCCCAGTACTTTGGTTTGTCGCCATAATCAAACATAGGAGAAAAAATTATTTTTAAAAATGACAAATCATGTTTTTAAGCCTAAATAATGTGTTTTCTTTGAAGGCTGCCATATTAGCAGACTGAAGCAGTTGAGTTTATATAGAAAGTGAAGAGTTGAGGCTTTTTTCCAATGACTTCTACATTGTTCCCAATAAATACGTTTTTTTTTTTTTTCACTTTCTTATTCTCCTTATTATTCCTTACCTAGATGTTCTCATCTTGAGTATATGAGCATGTTGCTTGATGTTTACCTTTTATTTACAAACAAATAAAGAATTGAATAGAGAATACGATTTGGATTATAGTGATTTTCTAAAGCCTCTGTGAGAATATCCTTTGGACAGATGAGACAAAAACTGAGACTCATCAGCTGTATTTTTACAGATGTGTAAAAAAAAATGAAGAAATAAAGAGTATCAATGGTGAAACATGGAGGAATATGTTTGATGGAGTTTGGTGGAGCCTTGAATCTGTGAAGGACACGAGGATATCTCAAGACTTCCAAGCAGTTCTGGAGAGAAATGTACTGCTCAGTATCAGAAAAGCTCAGTCTTAGTTGTAGCTCATGGGTCCTCCAACATGATAATAACCCAGATTTAGTGAATGATCTTAGCTGGTCAGACCTGTTCCTGCAGGATTCTGCTTAAACACACTTGAACTTAATGTTACTCAAGGTTATTAACTGGATCAGGGACAGGAACTCGCTCACCTGAAGCAGGTTGGGCAAGCTACAGATAAACATGTAATACAGGAATATAAGAATAATGTAGAACATTATATAACAAATTATTTTGTAATGTGAAATACAGCTATTACTTATTGCTGAATGTTTTTGTATTTGTGTAACATCAGATTTGGTAAATAAAATCTGTTCCGCTGATATAATTTTGGTCATGTGGGTGGATAAATAGATATGTGTAGAGGAAGAGAAAATTACAATATGTAATATGTATATTGCATGTATAATTGTACAGTGTTATTGACAGTGTTTATACAGTGTTAATACAGTGTTTATACAGTGATCTAATGGTGTAGTGTAGAGTTAGGTAGAGTGATGGTGCCTCCGTACTATACAGTGATGGAGTTGGTCAGGATGCTCTGAGTGACGCAGCGGTAAAAACTCGTTAGAATCCTTGTTAGAGTTTTTTTTTAAGACTCCTTAGCAAGAACAGGCGTTGTTGTGCCTTCTTAACCAGAGCTGAGATGTCCTGGTGCCAGGACAAATCCTCAGAGATGTAAACTCCCAAGAACTTGAAACTGGAGACCCACTCTACCTTAGTTCCATTGATGTTGACTGAGAAATGTCCCCTGCTGTTAGATCTCAGAAAGTCCACGATGAGTTCTTTAGTCTTCATGGCAGTGAGGGTCAGGTTGTTGATGGCACACCATGCTGTCAGGCTTCGGATTTCTTCCTTGTAGGCCGATTCCTTGTTGTTGCTGATCTGGCCAACCATGGTGGTGTCATCTGCATACTTGATAACTATGTTGGAGTTATGCGGAGGAGCACAGTCATGTGTGAACAGGGAGTAGAATAGTGGGCTCAGGACACAGCTCTGTGGGATGCCAGTGTTCAGAATGAGGGTTGAGGATACCTGTTTGCCCAACCTAACAGATTGAGGTCTGTTAGTGAGAAAGTCCAGAATCCATTCACAAGTGGAGGTGCAGATACCAGATCACTGAGCATAGTGATCAATACAGTGGTGATTTCAGTGCTCATTTGTTGGTCAGTGCTGTATTTTCTTTAGGGAGCTGAATCACTTTTTGTATAAGGGAGGAACATAAACTATATGGACAAACGTATTGGGACACCGGACCTTTCCTGCCATATGTGTTTCTTCTCCAAACTGTTACCACAACTTTGGAGGCACACAAATGTACAGGACATCTTTGGACTTCGTGTTCACTTGAACTTCAAAACCCAAAACTGTCCCAGCCTGGAAAAGCCCCTGTGCACAAAGCCAGCTTCATGAAGATCTGATTGACATGCTTTGAGAAGGAAAAGCTTGAGTGGTCTGCTATAGATCACTGATCTCATCCCTATTGAGCTCCTTTGGGATGAATTGGAGCACTGACTGCACCCCAGGCCTCCTCATCTTCTCACCTCCATCAGTACCTCACTTTACTAATGTCCACAAACACACTCCAAAATGTAGTAGAATTTTTTCCCAGAAGAGTGGAGAGAACTAAAAGAGCAAATTGGGACTTAAGGTGGAATGTGATGCTCAAAAAGCACATACCATGCTTATGACCAGGTGAGCTTTTGGCAATATAATGTATTACTAAACCACTCGGTATTGAATAAGATAATAAATCATTAATAAAAACATTCTATGATGTAATAAATGCACATATTGATTATATAAATATTAATATGGATATCAATTAGAATTAACCACCTTAAATTGCTTTTATTATTAAAATAAAGTTTATTTTTGAAATAATTCATGCTAATAGGGTTGATATTTATGGAATCTCAATGAAACAATAACATTGTTATAATTATTCAAAACGATGACAAAAAAAAGTTGTCAACGATGACAAACGAGAACATCCCAATGAGCATGCGCAGTACCAAGACGCCGCTGTTCTACGGCTGAAATCCAAACAGCTTTCTATTAAACACATAGTGCCCTAAATAGGGCGCAAGATCTATTATCTCACGCCCTTCGTAGTGCTCCGAAGCAGAAGGCAGGCGGCGGTTTGGGATTGACTCAATGTCTTAGCAGCGACCAGTTTATTTGGCACCCGGAGAAGCAGCGGGCAGGGCTGTGGAGGATCTCCGGGAATCCGGACCAGACTCGCAGGCTGAATAAAGTGAACCTAAACGCGGGGAGGTCCCGGGGCAGGCGGCAGGTGAGCGTCACTCCTTCTTGGTGAGTTGTAGTACCGCCGAGTTTGGTGGAAAAGTTCGCTTTCTGTCAGTTTCAGAAGTTGTTCACAAGTTGGTCAGAGAGAGAGAGAGAGAGAGAGTGTGTGTGTGTGAGAGAGAGAGAGAGAGAGAGCGCGAGCGCTGGCTAACCGGAGTGGAGATCACACAGATAAGTTAGCATGTTAGCTAACCGGAACACCTCAGCTAGCTCGGAGACGGTGTTCGTTAATTAGCCTTTAGCATGTCGCTAATTACAGTTAAAGAATGAACGGATTGTAATTCTGTGTGGGAGAGTCAGTAATAGTTGAGAATGGGGTTAAGGTGCACTGGCTGAGGTGATTTATCCCGGACGTATCAGCGAGCAGCGCCTGTAATCTGCCTCATTAGGGAAGTGCGAGGCTAATCTGCGTTAGCCGCCTGTGTGACTAAACACCGTCCGTCAGTCAGTCCGCTTACTGCCCGCTAATGCTAATGCTAACTCATCAATGGAGTCCGTCAGCGGGTCGGAAGATTCAGCGTGTTTAGAGTTCTGTGGACTCGGATGGGTTAGTTATAAAGTTAACTGGTTAAAAAAGTTATCCAGGTTGGTTTGGTTATAAAGTTAACTGGTTATTTAGTAACCAGGGTCGGCTTGGTTTTAAATTATAACCAGCTGACTTTATAACCAACCCAACCCTGGTTCCTCAATAACCAGTTCACTTTATAACTAACCCAACCCTGAATACTCAAAAACCAGTTCACCTTATAACCAACCCAATTCTGGTTCCTCAATAACCAGTTAACTTCATAACCAACCCAATTCTGGTTCCTCAATAACCAGTTAACTTTATAACTAACCCAACCCTGGTTCCTCAATAACCAGTTAACTTTATAACTAACCCAGCCCTGGTTCCTCAATAACCAGTTAACTTTATAACTAACCCAACCTGGTTCCTTAATAACTAGTTAACTTTATAACTAACCCAACCCTGATTCTTAATAAAAAGTTCACTTTATAACCAACCCAACCCTGCATAACTTTTTTTTTTCTTACCAGTTAACTCAATAACCAGTTCACTTTATAACCAACCCAATTCTGGTTCCTTAATAACCAGTTAACTTTATAACTAACCCAACCCTGGTTCCTTAATAACCAGTTAACTTTATAACTAACCCAACCCTGAATACTCAATAACCAGTTCACCTTATAACCAACCCAATTCTGGTTCCTCAATAACCAGTTCACTTTATAACCAACCCTGGATAACTATTTTGTTTACCAGTTAACTCAATAACCAGTTAACTTTATAACCATCCCAATTATGGTTCCTCAATAACCAGTTAACTTTATAACTAACCCAACCCTGGTTACTATATAACCAGATAACCATGTTGGTTACGTAGTTATATGATTATATTGTTAAACCGGTTGGGTTATAAAGTAACCAGGGTTAGTTTGGTTATAATGTTAACTGGGTTGTTCATAAAGTTAACTGATAATAAAGTAACCAGGATTGAGTCATTATATTGTTAACCAGGTTGGGTTGGTTATGAAGTTAACTGTGTTGGTTATGAAGTTAACCAGGTTTGGTAGATCTCTAATGTAATCTGAAAGGGAAAGTAACCATGTGATATGTAGCGTTAAACTTAATATAAAGTTTATAATTATTATATATAGTTTAATTATAATAAATGTAGGAAGGGACTAAACTGAAATGGGTGGAAGGAGATGTGAATGTGTGTCATGGATTCTTTGTGCATAACATCCTGTAAACGTGTGTGTGTGTGTGTGTGTGTGAGTGAGACACACACACATTTGTTTGTGTGACACAGATCTGATTCTTCAGGAGGACACACTGTGATTTATATTCAGTTGAAGTAGGTGGAATTTGTTGGTATATTTAATATTTGCAGAACCGATTCATGCAGAATGATAAGAACTCTACCTGAGTTGATTATTGTCACGTCACAAGTGTGTAAGAATTCAGTGTGAGTGTGCTTTAAAGAGAACAGATGTGCTCTCAGTGAACACACATGGCCAGTTGGGGTTATACTTGTAAACCTGGTTGTGAACAGGTAGTTTGTAATATGACTTTGGCGTACAGATTTAGATGCGCTCTATAATGGGGTGCATTGCGTTGTCTTCCATGTCGTGATCTGTTTTGTGCTTTAGGTTTGAATCGTGTGTAACTTATGAAGGACATGTTGATCTTCCCAGGTGTCAGTGTAGCTGATTTTTGATGAGAATGTAAGATTTTGGGTGTGTCTTTAACATGAGAAACACACAAACCACCCAACAGCCATCAGTTTCTTTTAGAGAGTATTACAGGACACATGATCTGTTACGGTTCAGAAAGCTTGGTACAGTTTGTCTTGCATCTTAACGATGCACACGGATTCCTTTCCTGCCATTTATATCCACAATCCACCTCTATACACTTTTAGCACAAGGTGTCTTGTGAAGCTTGAACAGCTTCCATTGATGAGTGTAGTGTCCTGATTTACATCCCAGAGGCTCTTTGTGTTTGGGTTAATCACACTTTGCTCTTTCATGTCACCGTTTTGTAAGTTGCCTATTTCATGAGAGGTCCAGGACATGGTGTTGATTCCTGTTGTTGAAGTTCACGTTCTGTGTGAGCCATTAACGTATAGTATGTATCTGTGTGATCTGTGAGCACGCCAAAGAGGAAAAATGTAGTCAGACAAACGAGCACGTTTTTGCTGACTGAAGATGGCAAGAGAGTGTGTGCTGATTCATGATGCTGATGCTTCTATTTCCTTACATTTGGTTCCAATTTTGCTTTGGCGCACATCATTTGGAGCGTCACAATAAAAGTGTGTAAACTGGGAGGAAATTCGGCTGGTTCCCCAGGTATAGAGGAAGGATTATCTGGATTATCAGAGTTTATACTTGTATGCATTCTTATATTTGGGGGAAAATGCTTGGTGTGAAGAGCCAGTGGTGAAACTAGTGGAATTATTCCTGGCATCAGGGAAAAGCACACTTATAGTCAGGTGAAGTGAATTGAGCTTCAAACATGATACATACAGGAAATGCTGTTGATGATCTTAGTCTTATGTCACACCTCATAGAAGTGTTTATATATGCACTTTATTTCCTGTTATCTCCTATGCTTCAGTTTCATGAATAAATTTACAGTGTGCATGCATAGGTGTTAATCAGAAATCTAATTCTCAGCCCTACGAGTCCCAGTCCTAAGCCTGTTTCCTGCAAAGAAACAGGGGTTTAAGATTTCTGTTCTATCAACGTGTGTGTGTGTGTGTGTGTGTGTGTGTGTGTGTGTGTGTGTGTGTGTGTGTGTGTGTGTGTGTGTGTGTGTGTGTAAAATTTCTGCTCTGTGGTGCTTTTAAGGAAGACTGCTCTTGTCACTCAGTGAGAGGCCCTTCATTTGGTCCAAAGTACAATCTGATCAAATATTAAGTAAATGGTTGAACGTGGCGAATGAGGCTTCTTCTAGAGTGCACTGTACGATTGGACACTTATTAAATCAGCACACACTTTTGTCCAAGGTTGAACTGAAGAACAGTGTGAACAAAGCGATGTAGATCAGTTCAGCTCGAGGGTTCTCCAGTGAGTTTTTAACTTCTGGGGTGTGAACTCAAAACTCAAACACTAAATCAGATGCTTATGTTTGGATCTCGCATTGAATCCTGAAATCTGGTACAAAATATTGTAACCCTCAGTATCGTGTTTAAATAATTAGAATTATCAGTAAATATTTGATCATTGTTTATCATTATTTGGCAGTCATGATGTTTATCATGTATAAGAAATGTCTTCAAGGAGGTATCATATATATTTGTCATGTTACCCACCTGTCACTTGGGTTCCAGTTTCAGCGTTTTAGTATGACCTTAGAGTTGAAAAAGAGCAGCTGTGGAAGATTTCCATGCCTGAGAAGTTCTGGAAAGAACATGACAGCAGCTCATCCCTGTGTCATTCAATGGGGTTTTGCTGACAAAGCAACTCCAGAACTCTCCATGTGCCACAGTGAGATGAATGCAGCATCAAGAGGGAGCAAACGTAGCATTTTCTTCTTGTAAAATCCTCTGAGACATTGATAATTGTGGGTGTTTGTACAGCAGGATGCTTTAATAGTCACCAGTTAGTGTATCAGGATAAGGTCTAGATTAACTTGGAAAAACCTTCTTGTTGTCTATAATTTTTTTCAATGGCAAGAAGAAAGATGGTGCTGAGGAGTTCTGGAGTTGATGGTGGCCATTTTTTATTTCTTTTTCTGATATGTTGCCAGAACGAGCTGGTAGTGTAGGTCTGTACATTTAGTTTATCCTGACTATAGAAATGACGTGTTTTGATCAAACGTTTTGACACCAAACAGCAGCTCTGCGTTTGTTTGATGTTTGATTTTTTTAAATCAGGTTTTGGATTACAACAGGGTTCACAAAAAGGACAATTGAAACAGTTTTACAGAAAAAAAATAAGTATGCATTTAAAATGTATAAATTGGTTTCTTAAAGTTTATGTATCAAAATAACCTGCTGTTGTGCTCCAATTTCACTCACATTCTTACAACCTACAATTTTATGGCACTGTAAATACAGCATCCTTCAGTTTGTCCTGAAGATTAGCTGCAGTCATTAGAAGTAAAACTGCTCTCCTGAAGAAATAAGATTCTTATAATGATCATGCAAAACATTTGTTTTCGATTTGACAATCCTCTGTTCCTCATCGTGGTGTGTGTCGTTCACACACCACCGATTTGTTCAATTCGACAACAAAGCACAAGAGCCGTCTTTCATCTTCTCTGAAGAGAACAGGTTTTTTACAGCTTCTAAATTATGCATAGTACCACCACACATGGCCAAATGTTTGTGGACACCTGAACCATGTGCTTTTTTGCAATCCCATTCCTGGGATGCTCAAAAAGCACAGGAGGCACAGTGCAAAGGACGCTGGAACAGCTTCGAGTCTCCCAATTCAAGTGAAGAGGAAATTTCATCCAAAGACGTCTAATACTATTGTGTCTCTCCAACTTTGTGGGAACATTTGTTTTTATTTATTTAATTAGTAGATGCTTTTTAATACATTTTAGCCCTGTCCTAACTTCTAAATTCTCAAGTTCCTTTACAATGATCTCTCTAGCTGAGAACCTCTGAAGAACAGTCCATTTGCTTGAAGTTTGTATGTATGTGCTTATCCTTTTATATCGTATCTTGTATGTGATCGTGTAAGGTCGTGAAACCCGTAGTGGTCTCAGAGTGCTAGTTGATTTAAAGCACGTTTGTTTGGTTGATCCTGCCTGTGGATCACTTGAAGTAATCTCTGCTGCCTGTGGATCACTTGAAGTAATCTCTGCTTCCTAATCGAATCCTCTAAAATCCAGGTTTTCACCCAGTGGATGCTACACAGCAAGCCATCCAGACGAGTGTGTAAACCCACAATCATTAAATTCGATCGTAGGATTTTGAAGGTGAACTCTTCTCTTTTGTTCAGGATACTGGAGGTTTGTAACAAAACAACCTATCCTTGAAAAGATTCGATTGGGAGTCGTTTTACGCTCGAAGGCTGCATACAGTAGAAAAACATGTTCTTATGCTGCCCCGTGTAACCTTTTGATCTTATCTACAAATTTGCTTGCGGGTCCAAGGGAAGCACTGTTTTGTGTGTGTTTGTGCGTGCGTGCGCGTGTGTGCGCGTGTGTGCTCGTAGTTTACACTGTAGCCCATTTGAGATCTTTGAATGTGGGGGATGGGTAGATGACTTTCCGGTGTGTGTGTGTGTGTGTGTGTGTGTGTGTCTTTGGAGGGGGTGACTGAGGCTACGTTCTTTGAATGTGAGCATTCTTTTGTGCCCTCATGAAGAAGAAGCATAGGCTTTACTTCCTGTCTCAGCACTCGCTGCCCCGTCACTAGGGGCAATACCAGGTAGAGTCAGCGGCAGACACGGGGTTAAAGACGTCCATTTTGTTAGGTAACACCCTCGTGTCCTGATCTGTCAGTGGTGTTAAAATGGCAGGGTTTAACCCTTGATGTTCAGGAGTAAATCAGCACGTGGCACGTCACTTACACTGCCAGCTGACTGCAAGACTAATTAAAGATATGGCGAGTGTGTGGTCACGCCACATTGTCACTGCGTCATTTTTATTTTTTTTGGTGAGATTATATTTGTTTCTTGATAACTCCAGGAATCGGCTTATGAGTAAGATAACGTCGAGGTTCATCAGCTGTCTGAAATCTTTAGAGGAAGTGCTGATTGTTCAGCAACTGCACTGTGCATGCACGTTTTGCCAGTTGTGTGTTTTTGTGCTGTTGTGCTGAGTCATACACAACTCTTGTTGTTTAGACTGTTCCCTATAGACGGTCATTATATCTGCAGGCCTTATGAGGGAACAGTCCCTGTGTGTAGTCCACCTTACCACGGCGTGCAGAGACTTGTTCCTGTGCATTATGTGGAGTGATGCGGCTGAGTTCGTTGCTCAGATCGATGTTATTCAAATTCTCATTTTATTATTATACATTTTAAGCTTGTTTTCTTTTTATTTTGCCTGCAAACCCCAACCTGATAACGCTGTTAATGTTAACATTTCATGAACACCTTCCATCGTGGTGTTAAAGAAAACCGATTCAAGTTTCTTGATTTTTGACTGTAGACTATTAAATGATCAGTCAGCGTCCGGGTTATGGTCTAAATCCATGACACAATAACTTAAAGGAGACACACACTTATTGATCAAATGTATTTGGACACCTGACTTACCCAGCCTTGTGTGTTTTTTTTTTTTCTTCTTTTTTTGTTTTTCTTCTCTAAAATGTTCCCACAATTTTGGAGGCACACAATTGTATCAAACATCTTTGGATGCAGGAGCATGAAATTTTCTCTTCACTTGAACTAGTAGACCCAAACCTGTTTCAGCATGACCGTGCACAAAGCCAGCTACGTCTGCTTTACATTGGTTGGAGAGAAAGATCTTCTGCTTTAGAGCTCCAAACCTATTGAACACCTTTAGGCCTTCTCACCTTCTCACCTACATCAGTACCTGACCTTACCTGTCACCATTGTGGCTGAAAAAATCTAGAAAATCCAACTTTAAAGTGTAGATTAGATGTTCGATTATACGTACATCATCTTTACTAATCGTGTTATTCTGGTCAGAGTGAAAATGTTTGGTTAATTCAATCCCAAGAAATCTTTGTCTTGAAAAGTGTATCCGTGTTCATGTTTAGGTTTGGGTCTACGAGGTACATCTTTTTAAGTCATCAAGTCAAAATGACCTGTTTCTCTCAAATACTCTTGCATCTCTTCTTCACCAATGGACCATCCCTGCACGTAGAGAGTTGAATTTGCAAATAGTGTTGAAAATAAACAGAAATTCTCCATTCCCCGTATTCACAACAGTGCATCTGTGATTCTCTTTAGTAGCTCTGAAGGTTGAGATTTACCCCCAGATCATGTCAGGAAAACTTTAGGAGTCATGTTGCTGGTCGTGACGTGTTTGTAGGGTAAATATAAAGTACTTTTCGCTTGTCCTGAACCTAAACGATTTACTGTCCTGAGTCTGGAGTATGGTGCTGTAACTCCTGATAAAACCTGGTGCTGTACATTTTCTCAGTGTGTGCTTCACTGGGTCACACGCTCTGTTTAAATATCTAGTTTTTACACATCCTGTTTGCAGCATTGGACAAATCCATTAACCTACTGGATCTTTTTTTTATGCACCATGGAATCCCTATGGCCATAAAATAAACTCAACAATGTGACTCCAAACAGTTTGAGTATATAGTGAATTTCAGGTCCTGGGATGAACAGAGGACAGACTTTATGGTTACTGCAGCAGCTCACGTGTACAGAATCCAGGTGACATTATTTACTGAGTCAGGGTATAGACCTTTCCCTTGTATTAATACATGCTCCTTTATTGATTGATCCCTGGTTGTGTGACATCAGGTGTCAAGATATCAGGTTTGTTGACCTGCTTTCCTGAGCTTTGTTCTGTTCTCTGTGATAAAGTGCATTATATGAAGTACATACAAAAAATAAATAAATAAAGGATCTTCCTGCCTTTGTGTTTCAGCTGCATTTTTAAAAAAGTTGGGGAAAGACCCAACCTGTATTTTTATTTATTAGATTCTTTTGAGACTTTAGCTTTCTCTCGTTCCTGTAAGTTCCTAAAGTGCCTCAAGGACATTTTATTTATTTAT
Organism: Silurus meridionalis; assembly: GCF_014805685.1. Lineage (NCBI taxonomy): Eukaryota > Metazoa > Chordata > Actinopteri > Siluriformes > Siluridae > Silurus > Silurus meridionalis. Next base: position 664,697 of record NC_060892.1, read on the forward strand.
AAAACCCCTGGTGTTGTCTGACCTGCTGCTGCTTTTGTTTTGTTTTGTTTTGCTTTTAGAATTTGTGCTGCTTATTTAACCTAATTTGACGTAATTGTAGATGCGTAGAGGTGTTGTGAGCATTGCAACCCTTTGTGTTCGAGCGCACAGATGTTCATTAATTTATGAGGAAGCAGGACGATGCTTTTTCGTCGCTTTCAAACTACTTGTGTTTTGGAATGTTAAAAGCCCCTCCCCCTCTTCGGGCATGCGCTCTATACGTATGCGTGCGTGCCTGCAAGTGTGTGTGTGTGTGTGTGTGTGTGTGTGTGTGTGTGTGTGTGTGTGTGTGTGTGTGTGTGTGTGTGTGTGTGCGCGCACCAGCCAGTTTCTCAAGGGGTTAAAAACCTGCCTCGGTCTCACTGCTGCATCCGTAAACCGGTTTAAACTGGTTTTCAGGGAAGTGCTTTGTGTGTCCCATGGAATCTTGGGAAGTGTCATGTGGAACCCTAGTGATGTCACACACAAGATGAGAGAACTCGGGTGTTGTCAACTCATCCTCTGACTGTCTCTCTCTCTCTCTCTCTCTCTCACACACACACACACACACACACACACACACACACACACACACACACACACACATTGGTTATGGATCACACAGGTAGAACCAGAGGGAACCTTGATTACTAATAAATCTAATAGATCTCCATATTTTATTTATTTATTTATTTATTTTTTTTATGAAACAGCTGGAGGCTGTTATCATGTGCTGTTTAGTTCGTGTTACAGAAGCTCATCAATCAACTACAAAGCAATAACTTTATCCACGTTCAGAGCTAGAAATTAAATTGTTCTTTTATTATTATTATTATTAGTGGCATCATATATCTAGTTTCCTTAGCGTGTATTTTCACACTGAATGTAAATTCCTAGATTGGAAGTCAGGGAAGAGTTTATACATGCCATGTTTTATAGAATTTATTCTGATAAACTTTACCCATGATTCTTCTACGCCCGTCACTTCTGTTGCAGGAGCAAAGATGTCTGAGGAGGTGGTGCGCCAGACACGCAGCCAGAAGAGAGCGCTGGAGCGGGACGTACCGACACTCGATGGAGATTCCAAACGAGTGAAAATGGAACCAGGGGAGCTTGGTTCTAACAAAGTGGCAAACATCCTGAAGGCCGGGGAGGTGAAAGCCACCATTAAAGTGGAGGTGCAGGCAGAGGATGAGCCTGTGGATATGAGGACACCTCGCAGGTAGGCCATAAAGCCACACAAACATGACCTCGGATTTGTGAAGACTTTTTGCCATTTATCAGTGGATCTTCATATACAGAATGAATGTAATGAAATGTCTGGTCACCTTGACTTACCTCTTACTTTAAAACGCAAGACGCCTCGACCTGCGTCATTTCCTTCGGGCATTAATTTTCTTTCCATCTCTTTGAAACGTCTCTGCGAAGACTAAAAACGCGCCATCGATTTTAAAAGACTTCGTTTTCACGCACGGTCCACACTGACACACGAAAACGATTTGCAACCATATCCAGGAGACAGAACAACTTAGGGATACATAAACAACCAAACCTTTATAGGTCTAGAGAATGTTAGTGTTCTTTAAGAGCATCACAACAGTGGAGTGTCTTGTGCTAATCTGCATGGTTAAAAAGATCTCCTCATTCCAAAGAATCTTCTCTTATCTCTTCATTTATGGGTTTACCTGCATAAAGATATACCGTGTGCTTTATTCACTGTGTTGGTACTAAAGGAAAATAATAATATTCATGTGGATGAAACTAGTGAATGTCAACCTGATTTACCTGCAAGACTACACAAAAGTGGTGTGTATAATCACACACTCGATCCACAGTGGTATGGGGAGCAAAGGGGCCAGGTGTGAAAAAGCTCAGGTATACCGTACCAGCGTTCTTTATTAGTTCTGGTCAATGAGAATGAAGTCTGTTTAGGTTGGTGAAGGTGTTGGATTGTGCTGGTTGGTATGACCAAAAATTTATATCACGTTATTTCTAAATTGTTCCTGTTGCACGGTATTATTTCCCTGCATGACCGGGTATTAACCACATTTCCTACTGATTGAGAGAGGAAACACTGCAGTAGATTGACAATAAATCCCCTTTTTTACTGTCCTGATCAGTGACAATTGTAGAAATAGTTCACACTAGTAATACAGTGGAACCCCGTTGTACGAGCAGAATTCGTTCTTGAAAATTGCTCGTGTGTCCATTTGCTCGTACGTTCGAACTAATTTTCCCCATAGGAATGAATGTAAAAGTGATTTAATCCGTTCTGAGATCTCATTCGATCGCTTATTTCTGCACTTAAAAACTATTTGTAGCCTATTTTTAAAAACAAATACACCGCAAATTACCGTAATATAAACATAATTTAACACTTACTCATGTGATAGTGGTTGATTGCGAGTGTGAGACACGCCCCACGCTCGTAACCTTCTCGGTTTCCATGGTAATTCTATTTACTTTCGTTTTCACAGCACCATCACTGATTTTCTTGGGAGACATTTTTCAAGATTTCTAGTGAAATAAAAGTATAAAACTAAACAAAGTTACTGTGGGAGAGCGTGTGAATATGGGAGCCACTTTTATTTTTGTTTTTTGTGTCGGTCTACTTAGTGCCCCACGCAGCACGTCTCTGGAGCGCACACACACACACACATACACACACACGCTCTCCTCCTTAAATGCACCCTCCGATCACTTGAAAAGAGAGAACAATTATTAGGTCACATTAACTTCAGGTGAGGCAATCCCCTGCCTATCTGCTCCCGGACCCTCCCTCCATTCACAAACCGCCGTTTGGCCACGCCCCCGCTGCCACAGTTACGTTTTTGCTGCACTGAACAATGAGAGTGACCGAGTGATACGTCATCAACTAAGCGACTGATGCGACCCTCCGCCGAAAACGGGGAACCGGCATCGTGGGTTTGCTCGTGCCTTCGAAATGTGCTCGTGAAACAGGGTAAAATTTTGCGAGCGAGTTTGCTCGCATCTCCGTTTGCCCGTGCTATAGGTTGCTCGTACAACGGGGTTCCACTGTACCGGTTTGCAAGACCCCACAAAATAATGCTGTTTACAAAGAGGTGGCACTCATGATCATCATAAAATGAAAGAATCAGAATGCATGGGCGTTACAGTCCAAATACAGAACCTTTTTATTGTGCAAATTTCACAAACAACAAAAACAATCCCCTTCCCCTCTAACTGCAAGCTTAGACTTCTTTACCAACTACCGTAATTTCCGGACTATTAAGCACACCCACTTACCCACTTAAGCCTGTTACGGTGTAACGGGTGAAATATGTTGTGGCTCCTTTAAGAGCAGAGCGGCATTTTGGGAATAGCCTTTTTCCAGTATTACTTCATGTGTGCAAGACCAAGGAATATGTCCTTTATTATTTTCTGATGCTGATTTCTAAGTTTCTTTGACTAACCCGTAACGCTGTTGGCAAGAAAAATAAAAAAGCACGAGTTTTGGAAACCTGTCTGTGTTTATATGATTTCTGTTATAACTGGAGTTAGCGAGCTCTCCTTTCACCCAGACTCAACGCGTTACAACGGCTTGTATCTAAACAGCAGCCCACCAAGAAAGTCATTGTTCACTGTCTTCCTCCTTCCTTTCACAACTATTTCTCTCGGGAGTTTATCTTTTGGCATCGTCGTGTGTTTAAAAATCGCCACCGGTAAAAGTTTTTTCCTCCCGATGCCGTGCAGCTCAGAACACAGGTGAGGTGCGTTTTTTTTTTTTTTTTTTTTTTTTTTGTTTCCGTTCGGAAATTTCATTGGTCTAATGTTCTGGGGTTCAGTTTTTTGGCTTGAAGTTTGTGAAATCGGGAAAAACCCAGGAAAAATCCATAAATTAGCCGCTTTGTTGTTTAAGCCGCGGGGTGCAAAACGTGGGGAAAAAGTAGCGACTTATAGTCCGAAAAATACGGTAAACAGCCTGCAAAGGCAACTTGAATACATAATATTTAAACAAATAAATAGAAAAGGTGTGCAACTTGCATTAATAATACTAATAATTCCAATTCAAGTCCAGGTAAACAACACAGTATTCAAGTAAATCTGAAAAGAAAATATGAAGTATAACTTGGTGAAGATGTCTTTACCAACTGAACCTTCATGAAGACTCCTGCAAGGTTCAGTCTTACTCCTGCATATGTTATTTTCTCCCACCCACAATACTGAAGTTTTGTCCCGCCTGCAAAACCCTGCGGGTAAAATGTAGAAGTAGTTTTATTTTCAATGCACTGACACGGACATGAACAAAGAACTTTACAGAACTTAGAACATCAACTGAAACAATATAAAAACAGGCCAAGGTTTTGTTGTTGTGTTGTGTTTGTTCTTTCTTTAATAATGCAGTAATATCTGTAGCACTCAGTGATTCTCCTGTCCTGCTCTTCAGAGGTTCAGCCTCTCCGTGCTCCAATAGTTACTGCACGTGAACCACATGAGAGTTCGCTTCCGACCTCGTGCCTGTACATCGTTTATTTAATTTTTGTTTCCATTGTTGATTTTGTGCAGTTGCTACATAACAGTTTATTAGTTTTAAGTAATTTATCTGGTTTTTTTATATCTTCAAGACCATTTGGCAGGAGTCCCGTGAATAATTTTATTCTCACACACACACAGACACACAAGTATTTTATCGCCCGCACCCGCATTCAACCATTAAATCTTGTCCCGGGTCCCGTGGGAGTGCAGGTCTCGACTTTCAATGTCTATTCTACCCATCTTCACCGTCTCGCTTAGTAACACACAACTGTTCCCTCACCAGTGCAACAGTGAGAAGATCCCTCTTAAAGTGTGGAGCCACGCCACGTTCAGAACGTTGTTTACGCGACGTACACCGGTATTGCACTGTACTAAAAATTCATATCGTAACAAAAACAGTGGTATTCAGTATGAATCGGTATACTGCCCAGCTCTAGTGTTTCACTTCACAGCATGTCAGGAGCTCTGTTGGGTTTTAATCTTCATGCCTCACAGTACATCATTCACCAACAGTCTTCTTTCACTTTACACTCATGAGACCTGTGCTTGATTATGGTCTGTGTTTACATATCAAATACCTTTACCTGGAAAGAGTTCCTGCTGAAATATTCTTAGTTATGTGTTCTGTGCTCTTTAGTTTTTTTAGTACTTGCTGAACGAAATGAGATTCAGATTTGGTCAGAACAGTTAAACGTCTGGAGAGCTTCATCTTGGCATTGCACAAGAATGTGCGTGATTTTACAGGCATTGTATTGTATTTAATAATTTTTTTCCCTGTTCGACTCGAATCCTGGTGCATTAACCCTCGGGGCGTAAATCGTTGGGGCAGGTGTGAAGAAGGCAAACACTTAGGGTGTGAACTAAAACAACCAGTCCAGGCCCCAGTCCACACGAACACGGGCAAATAAAAACTATTTTATTATCTGTACTAAACCCATGTCGTATTTAACCTTAATACACATCACAAATCTTTGCTCTTTGCACTAGATAATGTGAAGCATGAGAGTGGAGATAAGAGTTTTAGCCTTTCATCAAGGTCATGTGATCTTCACAAATCCAAAATGGCAGAACCCCTTGTAATGCTTGTTCTCTGAATTACGTGTTTTTAGTTTCATTTCATCAGTTTATCAAAGCTTTACACATTGAAAATGATCCCTTGAGAGAACTCTAACAATCAGCTACTAGTGGAGACGGAACAAGACTGATAAAGTAGAGGTTCATACACAAACAGCTTTAAACTTCAGGCCCACATCATGGCTACTGGTGGATGCACCAGAAAACGACAAATAAAGTCTTGAAGAATTGTGAGGGAAAATATTTTTTTTGAATTAGCCAGAATTGGAGTCAGATTTAGGCAAACCTTTTTTCTGTCCGTGGCAGAAACAGGCTTTAATACATCAGAAGACGCTGCAGAATGAAAAATGCTGGAGGAGCTGCAGGAACTGAAGCAAGTGGGCCTTTTATAATAGGCAAGAACATGCAAAATAAAAAAGATATGTCAGAGTACAGCTGGAATCCTGAAGGAGTGTTCTGGAGATCTTGTCTTCGATGCAGTTGACAAAACTGCAGATGTTTTATATTATCTATGGATATTTGTTTCTACTTGCTTTTGCTAAGGGTTTGTCTGTAGCTCTGTTTCTTACCATCTAAACAGACGACATGGATGTCAAAAATAATGCTCTGGTGGATGTTCTGCCTGTCTCCTGAGTTTATGACTCTTAATACTAAACTGCTTTAAATCTGGTTTATCTTGTACACACTATGGTCAAAAGTATCGGGACACACTTTAATTTTTAATCAATTTCCAGAAGATGCTTATCCACGCTGCAACGTTTAAAAACGCTCACGTTCTGTGCATGAGATAATTAAGATGCTTCAGTCCGCGTCGTTTCTGGCCGGCGTGTATTTATTTAATGTCTAAAAACGCACCATCGTTTTTCCGAAAGCCTCCGTTTTCACACACGGTCCACACTTTGACGTGAAAACTCTGCTTTCTAAAATGTATCCACTTTGGACTAGACCGAATCTGCACAGCTGTGATTGGTTGTAACGTTGTGACAAACATCAGAGATTGTAACGTGACACGATCTAGTTGGAATTTATAATAATTTTTTCAGATGTTAAATATGGTGGTAGAAATCTTTAGGGAAGTCTGTATATTTTAGTCTGGAATCTTTTGATGAAAAAAAATGCTTGAGTATTTGTCGATTTTTGGGGTGTTTTCCTGTGTGTTCTCTGAGCTCCACTTTGAGGACCAGAGATTTCGAGAACATGGCTTATTATACTTGGGGAGGACTCATTAAACATGTTCTATGGGGCGGTGGAGTAAAAAGTTATTAGACATTAAACAACACACAGAATTTCCCCCCTGAGTCAGTTCTTGATGTCCAGAAGATCCTCCTGGAGTGGTATACGTTTTAAAAGTTTTGGACAGCTCCATTTTCTACTGCACCTGAACGCTTCCTGCCTTCACAAAATGAAGCCGACGTGTCACAAACTGGTTCCAGCCGGCTGTTGCTATGGTTTCCATACAGGAGGGAACCACTGAAGAAAAGGGAGCGTGTGAATCATGTGATCTGAGGGACATTCTCATGTCATGTGATCTTGGGTACTCATTAATAACCAGGAAGTTTTGGTGATGAAGACGAGGTGGTTGTTTGGTTTGTATCTTGCTTTGACAAGTGCATTATGATGTTCCAAATCTTTATTTCTGAACATTGTGTGATTTAAGGCCATTTAATTTAACTACATCTTGTTGGTGATTGAAGAACGTATTGATGAGCTCCATTTCATGGGTATAATGCTCTAATCTCATGTGTCAGAGTTCAGATCAACACACTTTGTTCTTTTTTTATTTGTAAGAAGGTTTTGTAACCTCTAACAAGCTGAAAGTGACCCATGAAGAAAGTGCTGATGTAACATGAGCTTCTTGCTGTTTATATCAGGAGTTTCTTAGATAGTTCTTAGATCCTTCTTGAACACACACTTCAATAACACAGGACTACAAGGTCTTCAGATCTGTCTATAATAATAGTTTCATGTCCAGAAAGTGATTTTGCGAGCCGTGAACTAAATTCAGCACTAAGATCTTAGGCCTTTCTCAGCACGATGAACACTTCAGGGAGGCAATCGGCAGCTCAAGTTTACATCTAGATTTTCTTTGGAAGACCGTCAGAAGTCCGAATTAACCGTCGGATATCCGATCTCTCCGTGTTCTGTACTACGGCAAGGAAAGTGTCTGTGTCCTTATTGAAACGGCTGAAGATTAAGAGGGAACACAATGGCCTGGACATCAGCCATTCCCCTCCCCCATCTGATCCTCCGACAGTTTGGCTCTGGGAGGAGCCACAAACCCACACTGGGCCTGGAGAAAATGTCCTTACAAAGAGTCAACATGCAAAGCAGATCATGCATCCTGCTATGAAAAGGCAAGGCAGATGGGTTCACAGGAGTACACCCTAGCAATCTTTTAAATTATATCTTATTTGGTGTGGTTTGAGATCATGTGAGATGGTGTGAATTGTAGTAGAAACCTTTCTGCTTTTTGGGAAAAATAAAACTTCTAAACTTTAATTTGTGTTAACTTTTTTGGATTTACGGTGCCAGTTTCAAGCAACCGCTACCATTGTGTACCATTGTAGGGATGCAATGTGTGATTTCGCTGCCCTCTTGTGGCCAGTCCATGTCATGGTTTTGTAATTTATCCGTGGTGCATTTTCAAACCAGTCTCTCACATATTCTCTCTCTCTCTCTCATAGCGAAATAAAAAAAGAAAGGCCACCGACGCCAGATGACGTCATTGTTTTATCAGACAACGAGCCTGGCAGTCCACAAGTCAATGGGATCAGCCACAGCTTGAAGAAAACTGACACTGAGATGCTGATGGTAATCCAGGTTTTGTTTCTTTGCTGCTTTTGCGTCACCTCATGATATTTAGAACAGCTGTTCCATCCAATCATTCAGATCTGATGCTACAGGCTGTAAATCTAAAACACGATCAAAAAGATATTGCTTATGCTGTGATCGTGTAGCTTTTTTCCCTTGTACAGAGAGGTGGATAAAGTAGATTAATTTGGTTTGTGTGCAGAAGAGTAGCCCTGAAGAGCGCCAGAGGTTTATTAAGCAGCTAAAAGAGGAGCTGCGTCTTCAAGAGGCCAAGCTGGTGCTGCTGAAGAAACTCCGTCAGAGCCAGATCCAGAAAGAGAGCGTAGTGCAGAAGGCAAGTCCAAGTCTGAGTGCATGGATGGGTATTTATTCTTCAACCACTTTACTCTTTCAATCCAATCTTATTAGGTCTTTCTCTTTGTTTTTGTTTTTTGTTTGTTTGTAGACAACTAATTCTTCATCCAACCCCCCACCATTGGTAAGAGGCAGCATTTCATCTGTAAAAGCCCCACTTCAGGTCAGTTCACCCTCCCAAAATCCTACACATGCATTATTACTGTATGTATAAATAGTAAACACATCTTCCTTTGTGTGTGTGTGTATAGGTGTCATCTAACAGGAGCTCAGGCACGGTCATTCCTCCACCTCTGGTGCGTGGTGGTGCACAGGTTTCCAAGCATACGTCTATCGTGATGCCACCGTTAGTCAGAGGCTCACAGGTACACCAGTGAATCATTACCTGGTACACACCACTCACATCACACTGATTTAATGCTCCTCCTGTTTAACTGATCACTGTGTGTGTGTGTGTGTGTGTGTGTGTGTGTGTGTGTGCGTGCACAAGCAGCAGCCCATTGCCGTGACTCCTCAGCAGATCGCCACCTTGCGGCAGCAGCACTCAGGCTCTGGTCCTCCTCCTCTCCTGTTGGGTCCTCGCACCTCTGTGCCCAATGTGCAGGTGCAGGGTCAGAGGATCATCCAGCAGGGCCTGATTCGTGTGGCCAATGTAGCAAACACCAACGTCCTGGTCAACATCCCACAGGTACACACACACACACACACACACACACACACACACACACACACACACACACACACTATTTAGGATGATGAAATATGTACAAAATATCTGGTTCTTGGATAAATTATTGTTTAATTTTAAAGTGTTTTATATTAGGGGTTGTTTGTACACGTGTTCGTACAGAACTGTTTGAGTACAGAGCTTGAGGTTCACTGCACACGTGTACTCCCACACACCCAAATTAGTCTTGCATCTTTTGGAACGTTCTCCCAATATCAGCTTGTGACGTGTATAAAAGACCAGTCACTTGTCAAAGGACGTCAGGGATGAGATTGTAGACCTGCACAAGGCTGGAATGGGCTGCCAGATGATCAGATTGTTCAATAAACACCCCTAAATGTACTATATCAACAGCTGATCAGATAATTATTCCCCCCACTGTATACACACACCTGTATCTCAACAAACCTAACAAATGTTTTAATTCAAAATGTCCTTTTATTTAATCAGTTTAATATTATTGATTACCTAATTTAATCAATATAATTAGTGCATGTTACAATTTTATTTATTCTATTTTATTTTTATGAAAAATTATTCAATATTATTTTATATATTATTTAACAAAGCATGCATTTTATTTCAAATTTCAGAAATGTTATTTCCGAAAGTGAACTGAACTGTGACTTGTGTATGGTTACACCCCTATTTATTATTATTTGTTATAATATACATTTTCCAAAATCACCCAATGCTTTTTTTAATAATAATATGAACTACTGGTAAATATTTAAGCTGGATTGTGAAGAGATTTTATTCTAAAATGTGTTGCTGCTGCATTTTTTTGATCAGCTGAGACTGATTTTAGAGGCGGAGCTTTTTGCTGAAATATTTTCCTGTTCCAGAGCAGGTTCTTCTTTCTTTTTTTTGTGGATCAGGATCTACTGGATCACCAACTCACTGAAAAGGTGTGTTTAATTATATACTTTTTGTTTTGTTTTGTTTCTCGTTCCATCTGTAGGGCTCACCCACTGGGCTAAAGAGTTCTTCAGGCACCAACGCCTCCTCAGTCAGTGCCAATGATTCCCCTGCCAGCCGACAGGCTGCTGCCAAGTTGGCATTGCGGAAGCAGCTGGAAAAAACCCTGCTGGAGATCCCTCCTCCAAAACCTCCTGCACCAGAGCTCAACTTCCTCCCCTCGGCCGCCAACAACGAGTTTATCTACCTGGTGGGGCTGGAGATGGTTGTGCAGAACCTGCTGGATCTGGCCAAAAGTGAGCACCTTTTTTTAATCACACTTGGGGGAGGGTTACTTTTACCAGAAGGTTAACATCAATTTTGTTCTGCTTCTTGTCTTAGGCAAACAGCAGCCTCAGGCAGGGAGTCCCTCTATATCTTCAGATGTGAAGGAGCCGTTTACGTGTGCTCAATGTCATACGGACTTCACCTCTCGCTGGAGACAGGACAAGAGTAAAGGTTCGATCCTGTGTGAGCAGTGTATGAGTTCCAACCAGAAGAAGGCCCTGAAGGCTGAGCACACCAGCCGGCTGAAGGCAGCCTTTGTCAAGGCCTTGCAGCAGGAGCAAGAGATCGAGCAGCGAATCCTCCATCAGTCTTCCTCGTCCTCTCCAAAGACCTCGACTGCCTCCTCGTCTTCGTCATCCTCACCAGTGGTGAAGTCTGAGCCGCATGTGCTGGTGTCTCCACAGTATAAAACTGGACGATCTTCAGTGCCTCAGCAGCAGTCAAACAGGGCAACAACAGTCCATCGCTACCACTCCAGCACCATCAAGCAGGTGAAAAGCCAAAAGTCTATCTACCATGTACTTCCATAAACCTTCGATGAAAAGCGGTTGTTTTTTTTTTTTTTTTTTTTGTTTTTTTTTTTTTATACATAAACGTGTTTTCTCTTTTCTGATCAGAATCCAGGGCAGGTGGTACGTAATGTGCCCCAGGCGGTGGTCAGCATGAATTCGCGTGGCATGAGCCGCAGCTTCTCCCCGTCCAGTCAGCTGCAAAATGCGATCACAGCCGCTGCGCTGGTCAGCAGGCCAGGTAAGCATGCAGGGAGGGCGGGGCCGAATAGCAGCAGAGCCCACAGCAGAGCCGCCAGCAGCAGCAGCAGCAGCAGCAGCAAAGCCACTAGCAATGTCTGGAGGAAACAGAACAGCACTCCCCCAGGTAGATAATGTTCTGCTGAATAACCTGTCTGTGCATTTGTACTTACAAACAATCAGTTCAATCCACAGCAGCTAGAAAGAAACTAAAGAAGAAAATAAATTAATAAACTAAAGAAACTAATGGATCTGCTGCTGATTTCTTGGTGCCATGTATCACAGGGCATCTTCATAGATCTTATAGAGTCCATGACTCACCAGGTCAGAATGGTTTGGGTGGTATGCAGGGGACCAACAGTGTATTAGGCAGGTGGTTATCAGGTGTGAGGAATAAATTTAATAAAACATGATCAAAGAGATTCTTCATTTCTTTTGATATATAACAAAGCAGTGTTCAGTGTGTATTTGTGGCGTAACGGTACGTAAAAGTTCACGGTTTGGTACGTATCTCCTTTTAAGTCACGTTCGGTTTATTTTTGGATCATTTGGGGGACGAAATTCAAAACAAAATTTTCTTGTTTTCTATTAATGCAGTTTATTATTAACGTTTGTTAATAATGAATGCAATACACTTTAGTATATAAAATTGAGGAATCGATTAAATTGGCACAAATTTAATTGATTAAATAAAATGTAATAATTGGAAAAATGTGGGTAATACGCAAACGCACAATCGACGTATCACTAGACTAGTTTTTCAGCGCACCTCTAATCGAGTCTCCACAGTGACACTGCGCTAACTCCAGTTTCTTTATACTCTGGAATTGTTGTGTATGTTTCCAAGTTTAATTTAAAAGAAAAAAAATACAAAAATAAAAACTGTCAGCCAATTAATACGTTCTTGAGGGAACTCAGATTATGTTCCACGCGTAAAAAGGACGCATTGGGTGCACGTGTGCACCGAAACAAAGCCCTGTACCGAAAAGGTCCGGTCCAAACACGTGTGCTGTTACACTCCTAGTGTCTATACGTGCTGATATTTAATTCTTTTGCGTAGTGAGTGTATGTTTATTGTGAATGTTTACTCAGTGCACTCTTCTCACACAGGTGTGACCATGGCCTACGTCAACCCCAGTCTCTCTGTGCTGAAGACGACCTCTCCAGCAGATCGTCAGCGGGAGTATCTCCTCGACATGATCCCGTCCCGTTCCATCTCCCAGACCACAAATAACTGGAAATAACACCTTCCTCACTCACCAGTGCTTCTTTCATCATCTCTCATTATAGAAACCCTGGACACCAGTTCTACCAGATAACCAGCTACCAAGCAATAAAAAGCATTTCTCTCAGTTTACTGAAGACCTCGTACTCGGAGGGCAACAGAAATTGAACCTCAGACAGTGAGTGAAGGTGAAGGATCGGATTTAACGATATGCGCACACACACACAGTGTCGGACTTTTGGACCAGGCTTTGTGTGCATCATGTCTGAGCCTCGTTGGCTGCAGTGATACGGACAATTCCACTCCGGTGTTGATGTCATCTGTGTCCTTCATCACCACGTTTGTGGTTCTGCTGCTGATTGGATTTTTTTTTTTTTTTTGAGGGGTGGGGGTTAGTTATAGTAAACATCCCTTTTTCCTCTTGACCAGGTGGAGGTACCCGGGGGCAAAGCAAGGGGTTTATTTTTTTAAATATATATCTCTGTGGACCACTAAATATGCTTCAGCTCTGTAAATCATCTGTTCAGCGTGGCTTACACGTGCCACCTCTTACTATAGGAGTGTAAAATATGCAATTCTGATGCTAATTTTCTTTTTTTTAACCCCACCCCCCTTTTTTTTTCTCCCCGCCCCCCCTTTGAGGGGTCCTTTTTTCTGAGGGCCGACATGTAAAGGTATTGTTATACGATTAAGGTGGTTTTACATCTACCAGTTTAGTGTGTATTTTAAAATGCTAAAATAAGTTTAAAATAGAAAAAAAAATTAACCAATTTTTTTTTTGTGGGGGGGTGGGGGCGGGGTGGATGGGTTGTGGGGTGGGTGGATGGGGTGTGGGTGGGCGTGTTAGGTGGGCATGGTTACGGACTTGCCACATTGGGACTACTGTTTGTTCTTTTTTGCTTTGAAATGTCCTCTTTTCAGTTCTTCTGGAAATCGTGGACATGCTTTTTCTAGAGGGAAAAGGGAAAAGGGTTGGGACTCTAGAAGTTTTTTGGTTAAATGTGTGGTGTGTGTTTTTTTTTTTTTTTTCTTTTCATTATTTCTTTTTAATGCTTTTAGGTTATGTTTGTAAATGGGGATATTTAAAGCTGTACATGGCAAATGCTTCACTTTCAATGAAGGATAATTGTGTGGTCCAGACTGTTTAAACTACTTGATCATCTAGTTTTCCATAAGAAGTTTGGACCTTTCAGTTGAACATCTGTGTAAATGATTCGGAAGCTGATTTGGCTGTGCAGGACGGCACACACCGGGTTTTTGCTTAGTGGTGGTGATGAGCAGGACTGAACAGAAAAAACGGATAAAAACATTATCCAGTCTTTATACTATGTTTTTTTTTCCCCTCATGTAACCGGATTTAGTTGTTTGTAGTGTTCCTTGGATTTCAGTACAGCCGGAGGGACCGACAGTCCAACCATTTTTCTTTTTCCACCTCACTCAAGTAAATACGTGCAGCCAGAATCCGATCATCTTCTAGTCCCCATGAGTACATGGAGGTGGAGTTCTTACTGTTCCTAAGCTCTTCTCTCATGGTCTGAGCTGCCTGTGGAGTACGAAGGCGTGGATCAGACTGTGGTTCTGATTGCTGCTGATGAGAGCGGAGACCATTCCATTGTCCAGGGATGCCAGCCAGCACTCCAGCACTGTATGCATCTCTGTTCTGAACTGTACAAAAAAAAAGATTCCCCTTTTTCATTTATTTTTGGTCTGTTAATTATTATAATAAAAAAATCTCAATTTCGTCTGTTGTCCCCTTTTTATGTATTTTTTACCAGAGGTACAGGATCAGATGAGTTCTGAATGAATTCTGCTCTGAATTCTCAATAATTACAATTCATTTATTAATAAAGGTCGGCCATGATATTGTTTATATCAGGGATGTCCAGTCTTTTCCACAAAGGGTCTGTATTGGTTCCAGTGAGGTTTTTATTCCAACCAAACAAGACCACACCAAAATGTACCTGTTTAAATCCGTTATTATCATAAACATGATCAGGTTTGGTTTTTGATTGGTTGGAATGAAAACCTGGACCCACACCAGCCCTTTTGTGGAAAAGGTTGGAAGCCCAGGCTTTACTTTATAGCAGCATCCTGAAGGTGCTGTTCCAAAGTTTATTAAACTGACTTTTCAACAATTACACTATTAAAATTGTGACCCTGCAAAACTGTGTGCACCTTTAATTGTAGGCTAAATGCTTTTATTATAGCAGATCTACCTGCCTTCATGTTTGCATATAATCAGAAGGTATGTGGTAATACCAGTGCTGGTGTTGATCACTGACTCACTAGGGTCTGTTTAATAACCAATCAAAGCACTGTTTCTTCTTCCGTGTTTAGTTGCAGTAATACACGGTGATGCAGTAACACCTTTCCCACTGTAGGGGGCAGTGTTTAATCTCCATCAATCCCACATGAAAGTCCTGCAAACTTTCAGGTCAGTAAAAAAACCTGCAGACCCAGAAATCTCTGTAGGATGTTTTTATTCTTGAACATTACACAAACATCACTATTTTTTTAGGTTCATGCTGAACAATTGAGAAAATTTGTCTAAAGAAACACAACATACTATTTTATTAGATATCACACACACACACACACACACACACACACACTTTGATGCAGCCAGGGTTTGAGCTGAAATATTCTGCTACTTAGCAAAGTTCATGAAGCCGTTAATCTTCTCAAAAGCCTCCAACAAAACAGCTCTAAAGCTGAAGATCAGATGTTCTGTTTATTCACTGTTACAAACATGCTGATGTTCTGCAAGAACAAAGAGTTTAGTTTGAGAGGTTCACTTTACATTTATAGCATGTGGCAGATGCCCTTATCCAGAGCAGGTGAGGGTTAAAGGTTAAGGGTCTTGCTCAAGGGCCCCACAATGGCAGCCTGGTGGTGCTCGGATTTAAACCTGTGACCTTCAGATCCAAAGTCCAATCTTTTAACCACTGAGAGAGAGAGAGAGAGAGAAATAAATAAATAGAGCAATAGATGGATAAAGAAATAAACAGTGATGGATAGACAGATTGAGAGAGAAATAAATAGAGCGATAGATGGATAGAGAAATAAATAGAGCGATATATTTTCTTATATTAAGTGCAAAAGTTTACAGCATTTGTAAAAATAAAAAAAAATAAATTGCTAAAATTAGGAATTTGTTCATACCCTGGATTTTTAAATCAGAAACTAAATGAAAAGTAAATAAACTTTGTGAAATTAAAATTTTAATCAAATCTCCAGCATTTTGCCTGAAAAACAGCATCCGATCTTTTTATTTACAAAATATTTGATATAATATTGACACGGTTGGGGAACGTACACCTCTGATGTATAACTATAGCTGAGATGGAAAAGTGGCTACAAACTGTTTACTGAATTATGTAATTTTTTAAAATCTATTAATAAAATAATAAATTAATATTTAATTTCCACAAATAAGATCTGAGATTAAGATCTTTCCACAGAATCTTCTCCTGTAAATATAATAAGAAATGAATCATTAAGACCAGATCTCGACATGCGTTCACATTATTACAGTATTTTTATTCTGGAATGTTATTTAAATCCAGATTTGCACTGATTCGTGTCTGACAGGAGCGTTACGAATATGTAAATGAGCTTGGAAATGTCTGATATTAAAGTGTGTTGTGATGCGTTGGATATTTTTTTTGAAGATGCTGCTACACAGTGATGGAACCTTTTCCACCCGAGTGAGTGAGAAGCACCGGCTACTTCAGCCAATCACACGACTCTCTCTGCTGCTCTCTGCTTCTTAATTGGCCGACGGCGAAAGAACGAACAGCTGATCCATGTGTGGAGGCTGATTCCTCATCCACCCAGCCAGCCAGCAGAGAAGAGGCAGAGAGAGAGAGAGGACGAGTTTGCAGACAGAAGGAGAACGACAGAGAGGTTGACTGGTGCAGAAAAAGCTGCTGCTGTATCTCATCACCTGTATCCTGCTGTGTATCTCCACCTGGTAAAGATGAACCAAAGCCCCGGTGAGAAGGAGACTGAGACCACAGAGCCGCTGCGCTACCTCAGGTAAGATGTTGTGTCCTGATTCCTGAAGATTTGTATTTGATCTGGTTTTAAAGCTGAAGGGTTTGTGATCTGTGAGCACTCGGAGCTGATTCATCTTTAATGACTGGATGCTCTGAAAAAACAAAACCTTCGCTGATGTTTTTTATATTTCATGTATCTATTGTATATTTCAAATTCCTCGTACAGAAAGCAAACATGAGCCTGCATTTCCACCTCAATGGCCAGAACATCTGGAGGTTTACTGAGCGTGGAGGAAGATGTAGACTCAGAGCGCTGGTTTGACAGGTGCAGCAGCAACGCCTGACATTTCCATGTGCATTTATTCATCTGACGGACTCGTTTATCCGTCAGACGTGAGCGTTCGGTGTTTAAGGGCTTCACACTCAAAGATTAGTGCTGATTCTCCAAAAGTGATGTGACATTTCCACTTGCTATCTGGAGCAACATCACCTCACGCCTGCAGGAGTTCTGCTTAAAAAAACATGTACAGAAACACAGTTGGAGAACTACATCAGCGTGATGACTGCACCCCAGACCTCCTCACGTTCTCAACCACATCAGTACCTGACCTTACTTGCAGCTGAATGAATCTCGACACAAATCTAGTGGAACATCTTCTCAGAAGAGTGGAGCTCATTATCACAAAAGGCAACTAAATGTGGAATGTGGATATTTGAAAAGAAGATATCAATCATTTGGGTGTAGGTGTCCACATACTTTTGGTCATGTAGTGTATATTAGGGGTGCAGTATATTTGTACTTTACTTGTATCTGTTTAGAATATTTACATTTAAACATGAAGTGGGCGTGGCCTGAACTCCTAAAAAACGAAATATACAGAATTTTGTGCGACAGTTCCTCAACCTCAGCTACATCACTCAAGCTTCTAATGAGTTTAATCTACAGATGTGTTCGTTATTTTATGTTTATTTTCCACAAAATACTAAAAAGACTGTTACCCAATGATGAGGAACATGTTCTCTAATCGCTCAGTCGAATAAAAGTCCATTAAAAAAAGCTTCAGTTTGATTTTTCTGCGCTCTTGGATTATCGTCTTCTGGATCTTTGGGAAGCTTCCAGTTCAAAGGTGGAAAAAAAATATTTTTCCACACACGTAGTATCTGTAACTGAGACGCTTTCATACCCACACATGTGATTCTTTGTGGGTGGTTTGTTTGCAGAATGTTTGGCTGCTGGAAACAGAAGCAAATAAAATGTGACAGTCAAGAACGAGGCCAAAGGGAGAATCTGTGCTTTATAAAGAATCCCATGCTGTGATCATGTGCACCTGACCCGGGGAGATAAAGTCCTGGAAATAAAGTCTGGAAAAGTCTTGTGAACAGCAACAACAACAAAAATACAGTCAGATTCACATAATGAGCTCTTTGTTGGCTCACGAGGCTTCATCCTGTAGGAGCCTGTAGGAGCAAATCCACCGCAGAGAAAAAAAAGAGTCAGAATTGAGAAATTCTCCACTTCATCCACGCCACAAACGAGTCTCAGAGTTTTAGCAGTCGGCCGTGTCTTCGTTAGTGCAGTGTGGATCATCTGATTGAAGTCGCATTTCGAATTGAAACACTGGAAAACATTTCACGTAGTTGAGACGGAATTCTACAGTTTTCAACATTTTCCTTATTCAGAAGTAAAAACACAGAAATGTGATGATAAAAAGCACAGAAGATTCTTTTACAACCTGCTCATGACGGCTGACGTTCTGTAGCTCCATTAACCCAACCCAGAATTTCTCAGTGTCCTGAGGTACACTGTATGGCCAAAAGTATGTGGAAACCTCACCATAAGATTACTGTGTGCTTTTTAAACATCTCATTCCACATTTAGTCTCCGATTGCTGTTTTAATAACCTCCATGTGTAGGTATTGAGAAGCGTCTCAGTTATTAATACCTATTTTATCTATTTCTGAACAGATATAAATGATCAGTGTATTTACTGGGGGTTGTGTGTTTCATTTTAAAGATCCAGAAGACGATAATCCAATTAATGGACTTTTATTCGACTGAGCGATTAGAGAACTTTGTGGAAAATAAACATCTATTAGACTGGTTATAATCGACTCACAGAAATGTGATCAGGATTAAAATAACGAACACATCTGTAGATTAAACTCATTAGAAGCTTGAGTGATGTAGCTGAGGTTGAGGAACTGTTGCACAAAATTCGGTATATTTTGTGGGTTTTTTTTTTTTTAAGGTGTTCAGGCCACGCCCACTTCATGTTTAAATGTAAATATTCTAAACAGATACAAGTAATGGCGTATTATATGGCACCCCTAATGTTTTTGAATATCCACATTCCACATTTAGTTTCCTTTTGTTATAATGATCTCCTGTTCTGGGAGGATGTTTCACTGGATTTTGTGGAGATTCATTCAGTTGTAATTAACGTCAGGTACTGATGTGTTTGAGAAGGTGAGGAGGTCTCGGGTACAGTCAGTGTTCACATTCATCATGTTTAATAGAGTTGGAGCTCTATAGCTGGAACAGGTTTGGGTCTCCTAGTTAAAACCTGTGTATATATATATTTATATGAAGTCAAATCAAATCAAATCAAATCAAATCAAATCAAATCAAACATGAGCCTGCATTTCCACCTCAATGGCCAGAACATCTGGAGGTTTACTGAGCGTGGAGGAAGATGTAGACTCTGAGAGCGCTGGTTTGACAGGTGCAGCAGCAACGCCTGACATTTCCATGTGCATTTATTCATCTGACGGACTCGTTTATCCGTCAGACGTGAGCGTTCGGTGTTTAAGGGCTTCACACTCAAAGATTAGTGCTGATTCTCCAAAAGTGATGTGACATTTCCACTTGCTATCTGGAGCAACATCACCTCACGCCTGCAGGAGTTCTGCTTAAAAAAACATGTACAGAAACACAGTTGGAGAACTACATCAGCGTGATGACTGCACCCCAGACCTCATCACGTTCTCAACCACATCAGTACCTGACCTTACTTGCAGCTGAATGAATCTCGACACAAATCTAGTGGAACATCTTCTCAGAAGAGTGGAGCTCATTATCACAAAAGGCAACTAAATGTGGAATGTGGATATTCGAAAAGAAGATATCAATCATTTGGGTGTAGGTGTCCACATACTTTTGGTCATGTAGTGTATATTAGGGGTGCAGTATATTTGTACTTTACTTGTATCTGTTTAGAATATTTACATTTAAACATGAAGTGGGCGTGGCCTGAACTCCTAAAAAACGAAATATACAGAATTTTGTGCGACAGTTCCTCAACCTCAGCTACATCACTCAAGCTTCTAATGAGTTTAATCTACAGATGTGTTCGTTATTTTATGTTTATTTTCCACAAAATACTAAAAAGACTGTTACCCAATGATGAGGAACATGTTCTCTAATCGCTCAGTCGAATAAAAGTCCATTAAAAAAAGCTTCAGTTTGATTTTTCTGCGCTCTTGGATTATCGTCTTCTGGATCTTTGGGAAGCTTCAGTTCAAAGGTGGAAAAAATATTTTTCCACACACGTAGTATCTGTAACTGAGACGCTTTCATACCCACACATGTGATTCTTTGTGGGTGGTTTGTTTGCAGAATGTTTGGCTGCTGGAAACAGAAGCAAATAAAATGTGACAGTCAAGAACGAGGCCAAAGGGAGAATCTGTGCTTTATAAAGAATCCCATGCTGTGATCATGTGCACCTGACCCGGGGAGATAAAGTCCTGGAAATAAAGTCTGGAAAAGTCTTGTGAACAGCAACAACAACAAAAATACAGTCAGATTCACATAATGAGCTCTTTGTTGGCTCACGAGGCTTCATCCTGTAGGAGCCTGTAGGAGCAAATCCACCGCAGAGAAAAAAAAGAGTCAGAATTGAGAAATTCTCCACTTCATCCACGCCACAAACGAGTCTCAGAGTTTTAGCAGTCGGCCGTGTCTTCGTTAGTGCAGTGTGGATCATCTGATTGAAGTCGCATTTCGAATTGAAACACTGGAAAACATTTCACGTAGTTGAGACGGAATTCTACAGTTTTCAACATTTTCCTTATTCAGAAGTAAAAACACAGAAATGTGATGATAAAAAGCACAGAAGATTCTTTTACAACCTGCTCATGACGGCTGACGTTCTGTAGCTCCATTAACCCAACCCAGAATTTCTCAGTGTCCTGAGGTACACTGTATGGCCAAAAGTATGTGGAAACCTCACCATAAGATTACTGTGTGCTTTTTAAACATCTCATTCCACATTTAGTCTCCGATTGCTGTTTTAATAACCTCCATGTGTAGGTATTGAGAAGCGTCTCAGTTATTAATACCTATTTTATCTATTTCTGAACAGATATAAATGATCAGTGTATTTACTGGGGGTTGTGTGTTTCATTTTAAAGATCCAGAAGACGATAATCCAATTAATGGACTTTTATTCGACTGAGCGATTAGAGAACTTTGTGGAAAATAAACATCTATTAGACTGGTTATAATCGACTCACAGAAATGTGATCAGGATTAAAATAACGAACACATCTGTAGATTAAACTCATTAGAAGCTTGAGTGATGTAGCTGAGGTTGAGGAACTGTTGCACAAAATTCGGTATATTTTGTGGGTTTTTTTTTTTTAAGGTGTTCAGGCCACGCCCACTTCATGTTTAAATGTAAATATTCTAAACAGATACAAGTAATGGCGTATTATATGGCACCCCTAATGTTTTTGAATATCCACATTCCACATTTAGTTTCCTTTTGTTATAATGATCTCCTGTTCTGGGAAGATGTTCCACTGGATTTTGTGGAGATTCATTCAGTTGTAATTAACGTCAGGTACTGATGTGTTTGAGAAGGTGAGGAGGTCTCGGGTACAGTCAGTGTTCACATTCATCATGTTTAATAGAGTTGGAGCTCTATAGCTGGAACAGGTTTGGGTCTCCTAGTTAAAACCTGTGTATATATATATTTATATGAAGTCAAATCAAATCAAATCAAATCAAATTTTATTTGTCACATACACATACATACAGGGTACGACATGCAGTGAAATGCTTTTAACGACGGTCCGGCATGAGGGAATAAAAAAAAAAGGGTAAAAAAGGGGGATAAAAATATAAATATAATAACAAAATTTAAAGAAAAATATAGTAAGAAAAGGCAGATAAATAAAGATATCAGGATATCTAAATATATATGTATATATACATACATTACATATATACTTATATATACACATACACGGAAAATATTTTTATGGCAGTGTGCAGTTAACCAGTAAACAACAGTAAACATTAAACGAGTTAGGCATGTTTTGATTGTCCATAAGTGTCCATGTGCAGTAAGGTGTGGTGTAAAGTGTCCTTGTGCGGAATGTTAGGCATGTTTTGATTGTCCATAAGTGTCCATGTGCAGTAAGGTGTGGTGTAAAGTGTCCTTGTGCGGAATGGTGTGGTATAAAAAAGAATATAAGAAATATGAAATAAATATGAAAAGAAAATGAAAATATGAAAAGTAAAGTGCACTGTGCTGTGCAGGTCCAGTGTATAATGTGCCGTAGCACGAAAAGTGTGATTGTGCAGGGGAAAAAGTGTGATGATGGAAAGAGGGCCAGTTCTTAGATCCTGGATGTTTCCTGGTTTAAACTCCGAATGGCCTGCGGAAGAAGCTCCTCCTCATTCTCTCTGTGGTCGCTTTCAGGGAGCGGAAGCGTTTCCAACGCAACAGAGAAAAGAGTCCATTGTTGGGATGGCTGAGGTCCTTCACAATTTTCCTGGCTCTGGTCCTGCACCGCATGCTGTAGATGTCCTGCAGGTCAGGAGCTCGGTGTGGATGGTACGTTCAGCTGAACGCACCACCCTCTGGAGGGCTCGTCTGTCCTGCATGGTGCTGTTCCCGAACCAGGAAGTGATGCTACCCGTCAGAACACTCTCAATAGTGCAAGTGTAAAAAGTCTTAAGCACCTGAGAGGGTAGTTTAAAGTCCCTTAAGCGTCTCAGATGGTACAGACGCTGCCGGGCCTTCTTCACCAGGGTGTTGATGTGACAGGACCAAGACAGGTCCTGTGTGATGTGAACACCCAGGTACCGGAAACTGTCCACTCTTTCCACTGGAGTCCCGCAGATGTTTAGCGGTTGGTATGACCGCTCCTGCTTCGTGCTGAAGTCCACGATCAACTCCTTAGTCTTGCTGACGTTCAGGAGAAGGTTGTTCTCCTGGCACCATCTCTCCAGGTTTTAACCTCCTGTAGGTAGGCCGTCTCGTTGTTGTTGGAGATCAGGCCCACCACAACGGTGTCGTCAGCAAACTTGATGATGGATGTGGAGTTGGAAGTGGCCACACAGTCATGTGTGTACAGCGAGTACAGCAGGGGCTCAGAACACAACCCTGGGGGCTCCAGTGCTGAGGGTGAGGGTGGATGAGGTGTGTTTTCCCACCCGTACAGCTTGTGGTCTGTCCGTCAGGAAGTTAGAGATCCATTGACACAGCGGCAGGCTGAGTCCCAGGACCTCCAACTTAGAGGTGAGTGTGGAGGGAATTATGGTGTTGAGCGCTGAACTGTAGTCCACGAACAACATCTTTGTGTAATTCCCGTTTCTTTGGTCCAGGTGGCTGATAGTTGTGTGGAGAAGATGTGCAATTGCGTCCTCAGTCGAACGGTTCTGACGGCACGCAAACTGTAGTGGGTCCAGTGTGACCGGTAGTGAGGCAGTGATGAAGTCTCTGACCAGTCTCTCAAAGCACTTCATTACTACTGAGGTCAGAGCTACAGGGCGATAGTCATTTAGGCAGGCGGGCTGGGGTTTCTTCGGGACAGGGACAATAGTGGACTGTTTAAAACATGAGGGGACAACAGACTGTTCCAGAGAGAGGTTGAATATCTCAGTGAACACCGGTGCTAGCTGGTCAGCGCAGGCTTTCAGAACCCGACCTGTGATTCCATCTGGTCCTGCTGCCTTCCTGGTATTCACTCTCTTGAATGCCCTCCTCACGTCATGCTCTGAGATGATGAATGTGTTTACCTCTCTGGCTCTCTCAGCGTGCATGCTGGTTGTGCCACTAGCGCCGTTAGCGTGGTTAGCTGCAGCCTCGAAACGAGCGTAAAAGGTGTTCAGCTCGTCTGCCAGAGAAGCGTCCGCATTCACCATTCTGGAAGATGGTGTTTTATAGTCCGTTATTGTCCTTAGTCCCTGCCACAGGCTCCTGGAGCCACCTTGTTGGAACTGTGACTCCAGTTTCCTCCCGTAGCGCCGTTTTGCATCCTTCACCGCTCTGCAAACACTGTAGGATGCAGCCTACAGTGGAGAAGTGGAGCATCCATCATATTACTCCTGTTGTACGTTGCTTCTAAATACAGCTTTAATGATGGATCTGATTCGATGTGCATGAGTGCTAACTCCTTCATCTCAAAACCTCTGGATGATCCACAGTCCTGCTCTATCACAGTGTAGTGAGTTGGGGGAAAAGAGACAAGAGCATCTGATGGAACAAAATATATTTAGGAAACAAAATGTTCTTACATCTCTAGAAAACATGGTTTTAAAACAACAGAATTCTGAGAATAATCAGAGTCTGGTCTTTTTTTAAGCTGCGTTTTATAAACTAGCTTGAGCAGTAGAAAACTTGAGCAGTTGAGGGTTAAGGGCCTTGCTCAGGGGCCCAGGAGTGGCAGCTTGGTGGGGCTGGGATTTGAACTCATGACCTTCTGATCAGAAGTCCAACACTTTACCTACTGAGCATATTGGTTAAAGCTTTGGACTTTGGATCCGAAGGTGATGAGTTTAAATCCCAGCCCCACCAAGCTGCTGAGTATCAATAAGATAAATGTAAGTCGCTCTGGATAACGGCATCTACCAAACAGAAGTCTGCTAAACGTACAAATATCTATAGGGTCATTATGGTGTAATCCAGCAAACCAAATAACATTCTTCCTTCATTGTCCTGACTTTAACCTGCGAAGAATTTTTATTTATTTATTTATTTATTTATTTATTTATTTATTTATTTATTTATTTATTTATTTATTTATTTATTTATTTATCTTTACTAATGACAGAGGTCTTCAGTAATCCTGTTAGAGTCAGAGTCATAGTGGATTCAGCTTTATTTATTATTATTACAGCTACACACATTACTAAAATAATGCAATACTGTTTCCCAGAACACACCACAACGCCAGTGGTTTCACCGCCCAGCTGCAGACCCTGCTCACATTCAGTTCAATTATTATTTATATAAATATAACACTTTTAGCATGATTCAATCACAATATTAATTACAAATATAAATGTATATACATTTATATCTATAAGTGGTGAAACTGGTGAGGGAGAAACTCCCTGAGATGATCTGAGGAAGAAACAGGAAAAGCTCACTCTCATCTGGAAAACACTGAATATCTACTGTCTATCATTTCAAACATTCTGTTGAGAAGATGGAGGGAGTATTTTGAGCAGCTGATGAATGAGGAAAATGAGAGAGAGAGAAGGTTGGATGGTGGAGATGTGAAGCAGGAAGTGGATAGAATTAGTAAGTCGGAAGTGAGCCACGAGGAATGAGGAAAAGAGGAAGGTTTATGGATGTGGTGAGTGAAGACATGCAGGTAGTTGGTTTGAAAGAGGCAGATGTAGAGGACAGGGGGGTATAGAGACGGATGATCTGTTTTGGAGACTCCTAATGGTATCCTGTATGACCTCATCCTTAAACCTGTTCATCACCACTGCAAACAGGAAAGGGCTCAGAACCAGATCCTTGATGCAGTCCAACCTCCACCTTGAACCAGTCCGTCCTTTCTACTGCACACTTCACTGCTGTCACACTGTCCTCATACATGTCCTTCACCACCCTCACATACTTCTCTGACACACCAGACTTCCTCATACAATACCACAACTTCTCTCTCCACCCTGTCGTACACTTTCTCTAAATCCACAAATACACAATGCAGCTCCTTCTGACCTTCTCTATACTTCTCCATCAACATTCTCAAAGCAAATAATGCATCTGTGGTGCTCTTCCTCAGCATGAAACCATAAAGTTGCTCACAGATGGTCACCTCTTCTCTCAGCCTGGCTTCCACTACTCTTTCCCATAACTTCATGGTGTGACTGATCAACTTTATTCCCCTGTAGTTACTGCAGGTCTGCACATCTCCCTTATTCTTAAAGATCAGTACCAGCACACTCCTTCTCCATTCCTCAGGCATCTTCTTACCTTCCAAAATCCTGTTAAACAATCTGGCTGAAAACTCCACTGCATCTCTTCTAAACATCTCCATGCTTCTACCGGTATGTCATCTGATCCAACCGATTTTCCACTCTTCATCCTCTTAATCGCTGCTCTCACTTCCTCCTTACTAATCCTATCCACTTCCTGCTTCACATCTCCACACCATCCAACCTTCTCTCTCTCTCTCTCTCTCTCTCTCTCTCTCTCATATTTTTTATGTATCTATGTAACTATATTTATGTCTGTCTATTTATCAATCTATGAATATATTTCATTCCTCTGTAATGAAGACTTTGGTTGTGAGTTTTTTTTATTTCAGAGAGATGTAGAAGATCTTACTGGTTCATTTTCCTCCATTTGTATTTTTGAACTCAGGCTCCGTTCATCATCCTGCCGTCAGATGTAATCATAATAAATGCGATTAGGATTTATGGAGATATTACATGCAGAATTGTGAATAAGCCTGTGAGCAGTAATGAGCGATTACCTCTGTAGGATGAATAACATAGTGCTTTTGAAACGCTAAATTAAAAAGTTCATCACTGAATATTGTTTATTAACGTTATGTTGTCGACTATTTAACACACACAAAAAACAAACGGGGATTAAATTGATCCTTCAGTAACGCTGCTGATTTACTTTGTGTTCATGGAGATTGTAGTCCTAAACCTCTAGAACTGTTCATATTAATTACAGTCCAATTCCATCTTCAAGCTTCCTTAGTGTTCACCATATACAGCAATCTCCTCAGGTTGTCCATGTGGAGCCAGATTCAGCAGCAGCAAGTGGTTTCCTATTTTTGAGAGCTCCATCAGGGTATTAGGATGGATCAGGCAGGTCTGGAGAGCATCAGGTTACTTCATCACTGGTATCTGAGGAGGCACTGGGCTACTCTTGAGTGTTTTATAAGAACCTGTTTAAATATGGAAAACACCAACAATTTTTCCAACGACACTTTATTCTACATGATATCCTTCATATTATAATAAAATAATTAATGTTCTGAACGTGTTCTCATCTTAGCCATGTAATCGTCACGGTCTGAGCTTGAGCTGTGTGTTTGTTTTGATTGTTGAGTCTCTCTGACATGCTGATGTACGCCCAGGACGAGACGTGTCAGTCCCTGCTATCTGTGGTCATTAATACACACCACTTTAACCAAATCGATCCATCAAACCCATTTACAAATTACATTATTGTTTCCTCTTGTAGCTTGAGAAGCGTCTTAGAAACCATTTTCCTCCATGACTCAGTATAAACCTGTACACACCCAGAACTCCTCAATGCATCATATAACATCATTAACATGGGAATATAACATGAAAGACATGCAGTTACAGGAGAATCGTCCATGCCAGGGAGGTGTAATGGAGCTATAAAGTGGAGTACAGCAGGTCCTGAAGTGTCTCAGATTTGTGTCTCAATTTTTGTGTCTCAATTTTAAAAAATGTTATCATTTGCCCTGTTCAGGTGTGAATAGTGGATTGTGATTGGCTGGAAGTTCCGGTGTGAATAGTGGATTGTGATTGGCTGGAAGTTCAGGCGTGAGTTTAGAGTGTTGGTAGTTTGCGTTTGTCAGTTGAATCTAAATGAATGCGCTGCTTATAAACACCTGTAACCATAGTAACATCCAGTTCCAGTTCCATCCAGAGTGAGACAGCGATTGTACACGTTTCCTAATAACTGAGGCACAAGATCACTGAGCTCCATGGAGGAGTTTAGTGTGTGGTGGAACTTCTATGGTGAATACGGTTATTTTCAGAAACGTCTCGAGGTACAAGATGAATTTGAAGAACTGGAGAAGAAAATGTTCAAATAAGAAACAGAACGAAAAACAGCACCAGGAGTTCAACAGCTTCTTTATTAGTTGTGACACGATCTTCTGGCACTACTTTATCTGTGTGTGTGATTCGGAGCAGCAGAATTGTAGATGTAATGAGGAGAATATAAAATATTGAAAGTGTTATTTTTTTATCCATTCAGTCAGTTTTACTCTGCAAACATCAATAACAGCTTGAACTCCTCAATGTTGGGAAGTGACCATGGAATAAGGTGATGATCCACAGTGAGGTGTGAGACCTTACACCATTATAATGTTCTCCACTTCACCTCAGGACCTTCTTCATCTCCACATCTACACTAACATCCTGGAACATCTCACATCTACACCTGGTTTATCACTTTTGCAGATGTCGGTTATGAACAGTGGCATCCTTCCAAAGTTTTATTTATACAAACACAAAAACCACATCATGTTGTGTCCCATGGAAGAAACTTTCTAAAGCATTGAGATGGTTTTTTTTGTAACTATAATCCTGATATTTGAATATGAACCATTAGAGTGATAGGAAATTCATTACACATTATGACCAATCAGATTTGAGAATTAAACGACACACAAAGCGTTGTAACGTTTTATCTGACTGATCTGATTCAACACTTGCTCCTTCTTAACCACAGAACCCCTGGGAGATCCACATTCCTGCTCTATCACTGGGTTTGTTAGTTTGGGGGTAAAAGAACAAGAAGGTGAACTACCTGGAACTGGTTGGAAAGCCTGTGATAATAATGGGATAACAAAAGAAAAGAGACAAGGACAGAGCACTTTTAATCAGAGGCTTGGAAAAATGCTCCTCCTGTACTTTCTCTTTCCATCGCCATGACAACAGCCGGGGCAACATTCCAGTGGGGGTTGGAGAGAAGCATCGGGGCGGCCCAAGGGTTATTTTAGGATCCTCGAAAGAAGCTCGAAAATCTGACACATTTATAATGATTCTAAATGCTTTTTTTAGATCTGGATGTGGTTTTAATTGGATTTATTTTAGCGTATTAAAGATTTGAATGAGGATTTACAAAACTGAACCGAATCAGTGTGATTAAAGATTAGATTTATAATATCCTATATTGTTTTTATTTCACCAATTCATCATTTATTTATAGTTTCTACACAAATTACATTTCTACAGGCCACAGGAGCAGGCAATAATACTGCGTGTGTGTGTGTGTGTGTGTGTGTGTGTGTGTGTGTGTGTGTGTAGAGAAAGGTGTAAGGTCCAGAAGGAGGTGGAAACCCGTATTCAGACCTTCTGCGATTGTGAACACTTAATAAGATCAGGAAGGACTGATGTCTAAGTCTGTGTGCTTCGGATTGAGCGTTAACTAAGGACAGCATCCATGCACAGCTACGTCACCATAGAAACAGTAGGAACGGGTCCAGTGAAGCCTGTGTGATCACACACACACACACACACACACACACACACACACACACACACACATGTACATGAAATAGACTTCTGAACACAATCATGAGAGCCACTAAACCCTCAGAGAAAACTCATACATGTCATGTGATGTCATAAGTTTTGTAACGTGGTCATGTGGATAATAATAAAAAACACGTGAAGTGGCTGTGACCCTCAAAATGCACGTGATAATAATGTTGAATCACATTTTTTAAAAATCCACATGACTATAAATGAAAAGATGAACTGTGTGATGAAAAGTATTACTATTGGTATACGAGTATTAGGAGTAGTGAGATGATGACAGACAGACAGACAGACAGACAGACAGACAGACAGACAGACAGAACTTTGTCATTGCATACTACAGGTACACTTTAACGAAGTGCAGTTTAGAGTCTACCAGAAGTACGAATAGTAACAATTGTGCAAACTGACAAGTGCAGATAAATGTGCAAATCTATGCACAGCATGTCAAATATAAGTGGAAAATTATCAAGCAAATGAATATAAAGGCTCTGGCAGTGAAAAATGTACAGAAACTAGTAAACAAGTACATTAAGAATAAATATAAATATAAATAAGAGGTTATATTAGTGTGCAGGATGTGTGTATAGAATGTGGGATATAAAAATGTACAAAATATAGACACTGCATATACAGATGATCTATGAAGTAAAAAGGTTTCGAGACTAGTTTGGTAACACACCAACAGGTGGCAGCACAAGGCTGCACACACAGTCACAGGGAGCACCGAGCACTGCATCGCTCCCTTTGATGAAAATAAAGATGAAGCAGAGGATTCAATCTGACAGACATAAAGGCATTGTGGGTAATATTGGTGTAGCTCTCAGAGCTTGGTGTAAATATAAAGCAATAAAAAAGCTCAGAGTTCCACTGAAGATGTAAACTGTAAAGATGAAAAGTGTTTTTTTCCCTTTAATTGGGTTTGGTCTGGATTTTTAGCCATTGTGTGGAGTTTCCTGCCTCGCAGCACAGAGGCGGCGTGTAATTGAGTTCCGCGCACTTACACATTCATTAACGCTGCAGGAAGAGCTGGAAAACCAGTGTTACTGAATTTTGAATCATGTTCACGTCCACGTGTTATCTGCAGATTTTTATAAGCTTTTAATGGCAACGGGGAAACGTTTTTACAGTACATGACTCTGCACATGACAGGCATGTGCAGAAAGGAAGCTTCTTTGTGAGATATTTAGTTCTCTGTACACTCTTAGATGGTTCCAGATGGTGGACAAAGTCTTGGATGGTGTTAGTGGTAATTCTTTGCTACATGCCGTCTCAGAGCGAAATCACACCCAGTGAAATTGCATTTCCCCGTGGCACAGCCCTCGACATGGCTTCTGTTATCGCCTTATGCTTCCGATATTTATTTCTTTTTCATAATCTAGTTTTCATTTAATGAATTTAAAATGCACTCTCCTGTCAGATCTGTGAAACTCTTCTTCTTCTTCTTCTTCTTAGGTCTTTACCCCTTTTTAATTTGTATTTGAGGGCTTGTGGACTACAGTAAAAGCAGTGTATACCGTATATAGATTCATGTCTGTGTTCTGTGCTTCTTCACCTCCTCCGTGGGTTAATTAGCACGTTCTTGCAGCGGTGATTCTCCGTCACGCCGTCTCCTGATTCTGACTGCCAGCACAAGGCGTGAAGGCTGCAATCTTCTCCCATGTCTATCCTTTCTTTCCTGTCCTTCACATTTTCTGGCGGCAGACGCTGGTGTTTATCAGACGTCTGTGTTTATCACCCCTGCTGTGTTAATGTGAGGATGTGAAGATGTAGAAAATTATTTTTTTAAACGGGGGAAAAAGTCGACCTTTAAAAAGGTCTTCACAAACATTCTCTGCCCATCAACTGAGATCACAGTCTCATGATTTGAGTTGTGGCTTAAAGAGGATTCTCAAAGAAAGGTTGGATGATTAGCGTTCCTGATCATCAAAGTTGGTGGAAACCATGTGATTAAGTAGATTAAAAAACCTCCTAACGTGGGACCTATTTAGGAATCGTCAGTCTTCTGACTCAAGCTGCCTGTTACACTCACCAAAGTTGGAGACACAAAATGTCTTCGGATGCAGTAGCATGAAATTTGATCTTAAAGACCCAAAGCTGTTCCAGCATGACATTGCTCCAGAGCACAAATCCAGCTCTATGAAGATCTGCTTTACATGGGTTGGGGATCTCCTGCTATAGATCTCCAACCTTTTGAACATGATAAATGTGAATGCTGACTGCACCTCCTCACGTTCTCACCTACATCAGTACCTGACTTTACTAACACCCTTGTAGCTGAATGAATCTCCACAAACTCTAATGGAACATCTTCCCAGAAGACTGGAGCTCATTATAACAGCAAATGGAGACTAAATGTGAAATGAGATGTTCAAGAAGAAGCACACACCAATCTTATGCTCAGGTCTCCACAAACTTAAGGGTTCTTTAAGTGGTTTCTTGGAGGGGTTTCCTCATGGGTAGCAACATTTGCTATGTAGAATTCTTCATAAATCTATACTTTCATAAATTTTGGGTTCAGATTTTATTCCCACATTTGTTTTCCGTATGTTGCTTTACAATGAAGATTCTAAAAGTCTGAAAATCTGAAAGTTCACAGCTGATGTTAGGTAATTGTGGTTTAGATGTAAAGAGCTCACGCTGCATTTAGCTCCAATTATAGAGGCTTTTGGGCAGAGACATTGTGACACCTGGCGCCGTCCTCCTACGCACACATTCTCCACGCACCAGTACACCGACTTCACACTAATCAGCCAATCATGATGAAAGATAAGTGATGAAAAACACATTGGAGCGCTGATGCATTAAAACTTCATTCAATGAAAATATGTTTACAATAATCTCATCACACAGAAGGTGAAATCATTCAAATGGGTATCAAGTGGTTTTGTATACTGCACAATGGTGGAGGTCCTACAGGCTTCATGAAGAGTGTATCATTTTCCCATTAACCTGTTCTGTAAATCCTTTACATCCAAACGTTGCCTGCTGCAAGTAAACATCATGTTTGTTTTATTCTGAACAGATGCTTCTGTTCATGTTTTTGCCTTCATCCTGATGCTCACTTTACTGTAGAAACCTGATCTGAGCCAAGTGAGTGAGTCAGTGCCCATGCCACCACGCTTCCCACCTCAGCCGCTCTGCCTGCACTCATCTGCCTGTTTCTTCCCTTTTCTGCACACTTTATCATTCTGTTCATCATTGTGTTACAGGTAAAGATTTACTCAATCTCATTTTATATATAAAAACACAACCAGACTTTATCTTTATCAGACTTTTAATCAGAAATTTATGTAAATGAAATCGTTCCCTTTACTCCTCCTTCAGGAGTGGAGGTGTAACTGCAATCTGTTAAACTGTAATCACGTTAAAGTTCGATGTTTTGATTTGTTTTCTTGCATCTTAATCATGTATGAAAGACGAACTATTGACCTGAACTGCTCGAGGACAATCACTGAACAGTGAACCTCAACTTTTACAATCAAAATAGTTCCAGTTTTAGTTTTGTTATAAATTATATTTTATTTTGTATCACTGAAATTTCATTTAAATTGATCATATGGTAATTATATGTATATAATATTATTTTATTCATAAATCTTTAGTTTTTAACCTTTTCTCCATTTTTGTTTACAGACCAGTTATAGTTTAATACCTAATAATAATAATAATAATAATAATAATAATAATATATTGAGAAAGAGAAGTTTGGGTATACTTTGTGGTTAAGGTGTAGGACTTTTGATTGGAAGTTCAAATCCCAGCAGCACCAACCTGCCACTGCTGGGCCCCTAAACAAGGCCCCTAAACCCAGTTGTAAGTTGCTCTGTTTACATCTAATGTAAAAACTGATTATAAATTTTATTTTACTGAAATCAATTATATTTTATTATATTATGATTTCTATTAATTTTTATTCTAAAATTTAGATTTTTGTATATCATAAAAAGAATTTTACTGCACGTCACTCAATAATAATAATAATAATAATAATAATAATAATAATAATAATAATAATATTTATTGTATTGATTACCACCTCTCATGAAAATATGAATAAAAATAAAACAGCCCCTTTAAATGATATAAAATATGAAATTGTTGAAGGCAATGACATGGTCGTTGTTTTTGCTACACACTGAAGATGTGAAGGGATCAGGACCAAAAATATGAGACACGAGTTCAGAATTTCAGTTTTTATTTTCTGATAGTTAGTTGGAGACACTTGTATGTGGACAGACTCCTGTGGACATTTCAGATGTCCCTCTTCATAACTACTAAATCGTGACTTTATTTCCCACATCTAACTTTATTGATTTATATGGAAATTAATTGATTTTATTTTGTCAGAAAGATTGATGGCTAATTTGTAGCCTTCTGGTTACAGGCTGAAACATCCTGGTGCTTAATAGAATTCATGATCAGTGTTTTCTTGTTTGGAGTTTATTAGAGGGACAGTGCATGTAGGACGTTTTGGAGACAAGGTGAGGGAGGTGAGATTGAGATGGTTTGGACGTGTGCAGAGGAGGAACATGGGGTATATCAGTAGGAGAATGCTGAGGATGGAGACACCAGGAAGGAGGAAAAGAGGAAGATGAAGGAGGAGGTTTATGATGTGGTGAGGGAAGACATGCAGGTAGATGGTTTGAATCATGTATTCATTATAACATAGATTAATGATTACTAATATACATTATATGCAAAAATGTTTATCAACACCTGAACATAAGATGTGTTTTCTGAACATCTTATTCCACATTTAGTAACAATTTGCTGAAGCTCCACACTTCTGGGAAGGTGTTCCACTAGAGAGTGTGGAGATTCATTCAGCTACTAGTGTGTTAGTAAAGTCAGGTACTGGAGAAGTTGAGAAAGTGAGAAGGTCTGGGGTGCAGTCAGCGTTCACATTCATCCTGTTCAATAGGGTTGGAGCTCCATAGCAGGTGCAGATCTTCCACCAAATCTAACCTATGTAAATCAGATCTTCATGGAGCTGACTTTGTGCACAGGGGTATTGGAGGGAAAATGTAATGCTTCTGCATTCATAAAATTGTGTGCCTACGACTTTGTGCTAGTAATTTGGAGAAAAAACACGTCTTTGTGGAAAAATCTGTTTTTTTCAATCGTTTTGGCCGTATAGTGTATTATATACGATATGACCCCATGAAACCTTTAGAATCTGTGTATGTAAAATATATATATATATATAAAATTTGTTTTGACCCCTCAGCTGTATTGTGAGGTTCCAGACACGTTCTCTTCTCTTTTCTGTACCTTTTTAAGCAAAACAAGTGCACTGAACTGGAAGAAGAAAGAAAAACAGTGACAGAAGCTACAGGCACTTTCCTGATCTCTATTCCCCGTGATAATTCAGGTGTTGGCATCAGGGAACAGTTTGTCTGGCCCTGTAAATCTGTTATTGTGAGACACGGTTATACTTTTTATTTCTGTTGAGGCTTTTTAAATCAGAGAATAAATTAGAAACCATTTCCAGGCTCCAGCTTGATCTATAACAGTACTGGAAGCAAGTCGATGTGTTACATTAATCAAACTCTGAAAAACCAACCTGGGGACAAATACATTCATTAATATGATGCATTATGCACCTAGAAGAGATTTATGTCATGATGAAATTTTTAAATATAAAGATATAAAAAGTTTATCTTTTAGTATCCACAAAAAGCCACTTAAGTAACATACATAAGTAGGAAAGGTCATAAGTTATTCCATCAAATCCAACGTTCTTGTTCCTGCGTGGTGTAATAACTTCGTCTTTTCTCGGCAGCTGAGATTCAGACAGTTTACATTTATATATTCTTAATTCTGAGCTTCTTACAAAGCGCTTTATAGTCTCATCAATAAATCCGTTCTGATACTGTTTTATTTTCGACAAAGTAAAAACACCATCACGATGAACCTCTGATGGGAAAAAATTGTTCAGAAGAATGTTTTTTTATCTATATAAAGAAGTTCTATTTTAATAACCTCTGGAACAGATACTCAAGTAGTGTAAAGACTGCTAAGACTAAGATGGAGGTGGATGAAGGGATGAATGAAGAGATGGTAGAGAATGAAGAATGAGTGGTGGGTGAAGGGATAAGTGGAGAAATGGTAGAGGATGGAGGGATGAGTGGAGAGATGGTAGAGGATGAAGGATGAGCGGTGGATGGAGGGATGGATGAAGAGATGGTAGAGGATGAAGGATGAGTGGTGGATAGAGGTATGAGTGGAGAGATGGTAGAGGATGAGTGGAGAGATGGTAGCTTCCAATGTCAGGAGAGATGGTAGAGGATGTAGGGATAAGTGGTGGATAGAGGGATGAGTGGAGAGATGGTAGAGGATGAGTGGAGAGATGGTAGCTTCCAATGTCGGGAGAGATGGTAGAGGAAGTAGGGATGAGTGGAGAGATGGTAGAGGATGGAGGGATGAGTGGTGGATGGAGGGAAGAGTGGAGAGATGGTAGAGGATGGAGGGATGAGTGGTGGATGGAGGAAGAGTGGAGAGATGGTAGAGGATGGAGGGATGAGTGGTGGATGAAGGAAGAGTGGAGAGATGGTAGAGGATGGAGGGATGAGTGGTGGATGGAGGGAAGAGTGGAGAGATGGTAGAGGATGGAGGGATGAGTGGTGGATGGAGGGATGAGTGGAGAGATGGTAGAGGATGGAGGATGGAGGATGAGTGGTGGATGGAGGGATGAGTGGAGCGATAGTTGAGGATGGAGGAATGAGTGGTGGATAGAGGGATGAGTGGAGGGATAGTTGAGGATGGAGGAATGAGTGGTGGATAGAGGGATGAGTGGAGAGATGGTAGAGGATGTAGGGACCTTTTATATGTCTTTTAGGTGAAACACTGCTGAAATATTTTACTGAATTATTATGAAGAACATTATTTGTACAGCTGAGATTTTTTTTTCGCTGCTTGAGATGTTTTGAGAAATCTTTTAGGAATTGTTCTTTTGTTATCTGTTAGTAAGAATCGTTTTATTTCTGTGCTCTCTTTGTTAATAGTTTAGATTCTGGCTAAAATGTAATATTTATGATATCAGATGCACAAAGTTTTGCTTTCTAGGCTGAAGTTACCAATGTCGGGTCCTTCCTTTTGGCCTTGCACTCTCATGTTCACAAAGTGTGTGGCTCTGGCTCCTCCGAGACTCGGGGGAATCTGCATACTGAACTATATCAACAACCGGTTGATATTGGCTTAATCACAGCACTTCCTGTTACTGGGCCCCTTGCTCCTTGTCGTCGCGTAACGTTAACAACCAATGTCTCCCTCATGGGTTGGGGCAGTCATGAGTCTCACTGAGGACAGTATACTGTACATCCCAGGGCGGTTGACCCAGGGAGCAGACAACCTTTTGAGGCAAAGGCTGAGGCCCAGGGAGTGGAGGCTCCACCTGGATGTGGTGGAGCAGATAGGGAGAAAGTTTTACAAAGCACAAGTGGACTGCTTTACGACTCAAGAGAACTCACATTGTCCCCTCTGGTTTTCCTTCACTCACTCAGCTCCTCTCGGACTGGACGCAATGGTGCATGCTTTTCACCCATTGAAGAATAGAATAGCCTTTATTTGTCACATATACATCACAGCAAAATTCATTCTTCACATATCCCAGCTTGCTCAGAAGGGTTAGAGCACAGGGTCAAACACGATACAGCACCCCTGGAGCGCAGAGGGGTAAGAGCCTTGCTCAAGGTCCCAAGAGTGGCAGCTTAGCGATACCGGGGCTTGAACCCCCGACCTTCCGATCAGTAATCCAGCACCTTAACCACTGAGCTACCATTGCGCTGCTTCCAGGAGTTCCGGAGCGAGTTCTCCCGGATGGAGTCTGTCTCCTCCTGGTAGCCCCGTGTTGTCCAAGCCGGTCATGTTACGCTGACCTGGTAAACCTTCTCGAACACCCTCCCTGCGAGATTTCGCTCAGGCGGGATCCTCTGTCTAAGGCAGGGTGCGCTTTGCTCAACCCCCACCCCATAGCAACTGAACAGTGTGAAAATACAGAGATGCATTAAAATGTTCAGTGGCCATCAGGACCAGGTGACTCTACAGAGATCACACTGTAATTATATCAGTGGCGGGCCATGCATTTGGTACCTGGGCCTTCAGTGAGGACGTACCCGACTTAATCCACCTCTTAATACTACCACTATCACGTCACAATTATAGAAACCATAAATGCTATACAAAAACACAATATAACAACACGTGGCATTACAGAGAGACATTTCACATACGGAGGTGAAAACCATTTTATTAAGCAACAAACCCAGTTAAGACTCCAAACCTCTACACTACAACCACATCTGTACAACTCCAACATCTGGAGCAGTTCACAATCAATGTTTGTCTAATAACATGACAAAAACATTAAAATGTAAATAAAACACAACCTACTCACCAGAGATGCAGACTCATAATGTGCAGCGCCCCCCAGAGGCTGTAATCCAGTGGTACTGCTCGTATTCACTGGTCTGGAAGTGTAGAACAAACCCTTTCCCGGGCTGAGACACGCTAGCTAGCTTCGGGGTTGGTGACCTCCTCACGATGTCTAACATTTCTTTAAAATTACCAGTCGAACTTAGCTGTAACAGTTTCCCTGTGAACAACCAATCAGAGGACGGAAAAAAGCTGACGCTATTCTGGGCCAGTGAGCTGCCCTGTGAGGAGAATCTGAAATCTGATTGGTTAAAAAAAACAGACCCGTTAATAATATTCTCTATGGTTAAAAAGGCCAGCAGTACAGACTTTGAAGGCTCTGGGCAGATTATATTGACATGGCAACACATAGAGTCTGAAATCTGATTGGACAAAAAATCTAACATCCACATACACGTACTGGAAGCAGTGCAGCCGAGAGAAACTCTACGAAATGAAGAGAAAAAACTGAATTAATACAATTTCATGGATCAAATATTAGAATGTAGGTTGTAAATGTAGGTCAGTGCTTATGATAGTGTTTAGATCAGCAGAGAATGATTTACTGACCCTGACCGCCCACCACTGAAATTATACAGTAATGTAGAAGAGCTCAACGTAGAGAATGAGATACAAAGCAGTAACACAGTAGTGCAGATGATATGAGTGCAAACAGCAATGATAACATACAATATTGGTGTTTTTTAATGAGTTGAAGTGTACATGCAGGATTATTAAGTATCTTTATAATTTTATCATTATAAATTGAAAATTGGGAGCAGTGTAGATGATTAAAACAGGGCTGATGTGATCATATTTTCTAGATCTAGTGAGGACTCTTGCTGCTGCATTCTGAACTAACTGAAGCTTATTTCTGCACTTACTCCAACACCCAGACAGTAAAGCGTTACAGTAGTCTAATCTAGATGTTACAAAAGCATCAACTAGTTTTTCTGCATCCTTTAACAACATCATATTTCTAATTTTAGCAATATTTCTAAGGTGAAAGAAGGAGATCTTGGTGATATTATTCACGTGAGACTCAAAGAAAAGACTAGGGTCCATAATAACACCAAGGTCTTTGACAGCCGTACATGCTGAAACAGAAACACCATCCAGAGATGCTACAGAATCAGAAAGTTTACTTCTAGCTGCATGTGGTCCTAGTAAAAGTACTTCCGTCTTATCTGAGTTGAGCAGAAGAAAGTTATCAAGCATCCACTGTCTAATGTCCTTTACACACTTCTCAACATTGTTAAGCTGATCTCTCTCATCTGGCTTTGCTGAAATATACAGCTGTGTGTCATCAGCATAGCAATGGAAGCGAATACCATGTTTATGAATAATTTCACCCAGAGGCAGCAGATAGAAAGAGAAAAGCAGTGGGCCTAAGACAGATCCTTGCGGAACACCAAACTTTACCTCAGAGAGTGTGGGTGGATTAGTGGAATAGTGGATTGTGATTGGCTGGAAGTTCAGGGGTGAATGATGTAATGTGGTTGGTGATTCCAGTAAAATTATTCTAGTGAAATTATTAATTTTATGCTTTTTTTTCTACAATGAGATGATTATCTAGTAATTTTGGAAGGAGTCTCCACACTCAAAAAAATGATATGTTGGCCTTACTTAACTTTTTCATGTCAACAGGTTCCACGTAACTCAGTTAGGTTGCATTTAATTAACAATATTGATTTCAGTAAACTTAAGTTAATTACATAAAGTTAATGTAATGTTGTTTAGTTAAATCAACTTAACATTCTTAATTTAGTTTTGATGTAAAAAAAACCTTTCTTTCGGGTTCTCCCGTTAGGGGTCGCCACAGTGGATTTTGCACATGTTTTTATGCTGGATGCCCTTCCTAATGCAACCCTCCCCATTTATCCGGGCTTGGGACCGGCACTGAAAGTGGCTGGGGTTGGTTCCCTGACCGGGGGTCGAACCCGGGCCGCAGCGGTGAGAGCGCCGCAGCCTAACCACTAGACCACCAGGGAACCTGAAATGGCCTACTAATATCCGATCACTTATTTGCGATTAACCAACTTGTTTGTCCACAAGGAAACGTCTTTGCTTGTTTACTCTTTTTGCACTGTGAACTTTGTTTAAATTGATTTCCATTAAATGGCGCCGATCAAAAACAGAGCAAAAAAGTTCGCGTTGAATCTGCTTTTCAT
Source organism: Silurus meridionalis (assembly GCF_014805685.1). Lineage (NCBI taxonomy): Eukaryota > Metazoa > Chordata > Actinopteri > Siluriformes > Siluridae > Silurus > Silurus meridionalis. The sequence continues at coordinate 704,486 of NC_060892.1, forward strand.
CTGCGCATGTGCAGATATTAGATAGATACTCCACCTGTTGACCAAAGTGCGGTACTGCAGAAGCAACACAACTCTGTTTCATTCGTTTTACTTAAATTAGTTGTGTTAAACTGAAATTTTACTATTTTTTAATTTTGTCAACACAACTCTTTTAATTTTAATACAGAAACTTAAGTACATTATTTAATTTAGACATAGTTATATTCTTTGGGCCAACAGCAGCCACATTTCATTTTTTGATTGCAGTGTCAGTGCTTTGTAGCAGTCAGAGGTATAGGGTTATGAAAAAGTTTTGTAACCATCGAGTTCTGTAACAGATGACAAGCTGATTTTATTCTCATAATCATGATCCAGGTGAGGGAATGACTGTTTATCTTTGCCATAATCTAAATGATACCTGGAACTAACTTGTTTAACAGATGTTTTACATACTAAAAATAGATCAAATGTACATGCACCAAACACAGCTCCACTGTTTATTCCCATTTCTACACTGTTATTCCCATTACAGAAATTCTTGCATTCATCTGGAGTATTTAACTGAACCTAACAGACCTGAACCTTTTTCTCCTCTTTTCTATTTTTACCGCTCTCTCTGCAGACAAAGTGTGCATCCCTGCTGATTTTCTGCTCGTTACTATGGTTTCCTCCGTTTCCCAGCATGGATTTGGTGTTGTCCACTCCTTTCCCTTGGTTTAGTCTCTCAGAGCATTAGTCAGGATTTAATTACAGAGCGCAGGGCAATTGGGAGGTTGCGTCCCAAATTACTGTGTAATGCAGTCTCACTGAAGTGAGCCTAGCCCATAAAATAAGGCTGTTAATCGCGTTTCATGGCCACGCTTTCCTGTTGCTGGCGAGCCGTGACCACTGCAGACACACTGAAGCCTGGTCCACTGTCTGGTCTGTTGAAAATCAATGGACTGTCTAACAATTAGACATCCCCCTGTGGAACTTTTTTAGGCTACGAGAGAGCAGCTCATATTTTATAACTTTTGGATATGACCAAGGCTGTAGAGATTGAAGTCTAGATAAAGTCATTGTGAAGCCCCTCTCCAGAGTCAAAAATAGTTCATCTACTCGAAACCCCACTGACATGAAAGCAGATGGGCGTTTGGCCCAGATCAGGAGCCTGGAGAGATCTATCCAGCCAGAGCTCAAAGGGTCTCCGAAACCAAGTGGTGGTGTGTTGTTGTTCCAGGCAATGGAGATGGAATAATGGCTCACTTTATCGGCATCTGGCCACCTGGCCAACATAATGAAATTCCAAATTGAGTTAGAAAACCTGTTGTGAGGTGTGACTGCAATAGCTTCCAGGTCCTGTGAGATCCATGATGACTTGTCAAACTGATCTTAATCAGAATCAGAATCAGGTTTATTGGCCAAGTGTGTTGACATACAAAAGGAATTTGGTTTCAGCTGTTAGTGACTCTCAAAGTACAGACATAAATAAAACTATACATTTATGTTGTGATCATTGATTTTTTCCATGTCCTGAGCCTGAAAAAGACTCTTGTATGGATCTCTTCTGTGTGTTCAATGAGCGCTTTACTCACTATCAAGGGAGAGAAATGATTTGATGTGGCAGTAACGTGGCTTGCAGTTGTTTACTGTGCTCCTCTGTCCAGTCCTCAGTCATTGTCTGGAACGAGAGCCAGCTGGGACAGTGCCTGATGACATTTACATGTGCAGTGGGTGGACACAGTTGCCCCCCAACACTCTACAACCATCCAATGAGGCTCATCACATCCAACTTTCCGGATTAATCATTCATCAGGAGACAGCTGAGCCACAGGGCCTGCGATTCTGTGTCTTCCAGTGTGAAGTAAATCTTTGATTTGGTCATGTTTATTATTTTTTCAGATGTTTGTTCTATTGCGTGGTGTATCTAATGGCTCGGTTTTCTAAATAAGATTTGTAGAGTTACTGTAAGTCAGAGCACTTTGAGGAGACATTAAGAAGATTTTAAGGGCGATGAGTTGAAGATAAAGGTCAGGAGGTTGAAGGAAGTGAAAATGTGCAGGACTCAGAAACAGTTTGTAATTAATCCATATATCTATAAAGCCATATATACATTTTTTCCAGGTTCCTGTCAGAACACATGGAATACTTCATATGCACAATCTGAAATCTTGAATAACTTCAAGACTTAAAATATCCCAAGCCATTACTGTCAAAAAAGTGAAAAATGCTAAAATAAGTCAAACACACGCAATACATACCTAATTCCTAATGTAAACACATGTCAGCCAGAAGTGCTCAAGGTCCAGGTCCTGAAATTCAGATGGCTCTAAAACTGTCTCGTGATGCCTTCACCTCGAGTGCTATTAAACCAGCCCTGTCAAAGAGCTAATTAGCACTCCTGTCCATCTCTCTTCATCCTCACTATCACTTCTATGACTATCTTCTTCTGGCATCTCCATAGTGATGGCTGAAGGATGTTGTGTCCTTAAATGGTATCCTGGAAAAGTACGCCAAGTTCTCTGTGTTCTCTGAGCTGAGATTCTCTGTGCATGCTGTAAGTCAAGTTGATGTAACTTGGACACCGGATGGATTTCCTGGACACAGTGAGGTCTGATGTTTCTAAACTTTTCAATTCTGGGCAATTTCAGTGGTTGTGCAATAGGGCTGAATTTTATCATTCATTTCAAATAAATGAGATAATACAATGAGACCATCATCATCATCTTCTTCATCATAATTATAATTATTATTATAATATTCATAAAAATGAAGCTATAGCCGTTAACTCCTGGTGCCTTTTTCTGTTATATTTCTCATTTGATCCAACATCATTTCCATCACATGGAAATGGAGCTCAGTAAAGTGTGTACAATCACCATCTCACTCTGGATGGAACTGAATTTACATCTGAACTTTTAGCTAATCACAATCTACTATTCACACCTGAACTTCCAGCCAATCACAATCTACTATTCACACCTGAACTTCCAGCCAATCACAATCCACTATTCACACCTGAACTTCCAGCCAATCACAATCCACTATGCACACCTGAACTTCCAGCCAATCACAATCCACTATTCACACCTGAACTTCCAGCCAATCACAATCCACTATTCACACCTGAACTTCCAGCCAATCACAATCCACTATGCTGGATGATGCTGGATGATGCTGGATCTGTGGTGATCACAAATGCTGAGCTCATAAAACTCGGAGCTACTAACCATATAGACTGTATAAGACTGCAGAAAGAACATCACTTATAATCTTATACTCCAGTACTCATGTTAGTTCTCACTCTCCAGTGTTCTGTATTGTTGAAAGATTTATGATCACACTCTTGATGTCACCCAGATGAGGATGAGGTTCCCCTTTTGAGTCTGGTTCCTCTCAAGGTTTCTTCCTCATAACATCTAAGGGAGTTTTTCCTTGCCACAGTCGCCACGGCTGCTTATCAGGGACAAATTCACACTATTCACCTTCACTGTTGATTTGTGTAAAGCTGCTTTGAGACAATGTCTGTTGTGAAAAGCGCTATACAAATAAACTTGACTTGACTTGACTATTTACACCTGAACTTTCAGCCAATCACAATCTACTATTCACACCTGAACTTCCAGCCAATCACAATCCACTATTTACACCTGAACTTCCAGCCAATCACAATCCACTATTCACATCTGAACTTTTAGCCAATCACAATCCACTATTCACATCTGAACTTTTAGCCAATCACAATCCACTATTCACATCTGAACTTTTAGCCAATCACAATCCACTATTCACATCTGAACTTTTAGCCAATCACAATCCACTATTCACATCTGAACTTTTAGCCAATCACAATCCACTATTCACATCTGAACTTTTAGCCAATCACAATCCACTATTCACATCTGAACTTTCAGCCAATCACAATCCACTATTCACTACTTTAACTTGAACTTCTAAAATACACACAAAACATTTCCTATAAATAAAAGAATCACATGTTAAAGTTCCGAAATCACAATTTTTCTGCTTTAAAATCCAGAGTGTAAAATGATTCTGTTCACACTGAATTACATTGCAATAACTGACTGATAAGTGACTCATCATTAAAACATGCTCCAGAAGAAACCTGATACTTAAACATGAATAGAAACGATACGTGAGCTGCACACGTGTCACCTTCCAAAACCAGCATGATCTCTAAAATCCTCTTTAATCATATTTAACCAATGAGTTATAAACGGTACATTATTCCTTATGCCCTGTAACATGAAGCAGCCTGAAACGGATGGAAGTATTCAGGTGATTAATCTACTCCATGCTTTTTCTCACTTTTGACAGGCTGTTAGATGTTCACTCTCCCTCCACGTACTCTTTTCTGGAAGAAACAGACCATAACTCGTATTCGTTCAGCAGATGCTTCTATTTTCTGAAGAATATTTATTTCACTTATGGAAATCCAGTGTCCTCGTCTGCTCTGATTCACACACTGTCCTGCTGCAGCACATTGTATTAGGAGTTTATTTACACAATTCTACTCCTGAATGTACTCATGATCTTTGTGCATCCTTAGTTCTTCTACAAGGTAGTGATGAAAGAGTCAAGGCTTGGTGCAGCTTTCACGCTACGCCTCGGAAGCCGTGTGTATGGTGAGGTGTGTGTTGGACTCTCAGGAGGTGAATCAGCATGACTGAGACGACTCACTGCCCTGCTGCTCATTTTCATATTGATTAAGTCTGCGTTCATCCTGTTTATGAGGAGCTCTGTAGCAGGAGATCTTCCAGTCCGACGTATTTAAAGCAGATCTTCATGGAGCTGGCTTTGTGCTCAGGAGTATTGTCATGCTGAAACAGGTCTGGGTCTTCAAGTTCAAGCGAAGGGAAAATGTGATGCTCCTGCATCCAAAGACGTCTGATACCATTGTGTGAAAAACAGTATCTAGTCTAGTCGGGTGTTCAAATGCTTTTGGCTGTATAGTGTATTTGATGCTCATGCTCATCACCTGCAGTAGTCTGGAGACGTACTAAAGACTACAAGTTCTCTGCATGATGGAGAGGTTGTGACGTTCTCATCTTCTCATGTCTTACGTCTCTCGGATGCTCAGTAAATAATTATTACTGTATTTCATGCTTGTTTTTAAGCTTCAGCTCAGGGGGTCTGTGTGTGTGTGTGTGTGTGTGTGTGTGTGTGTGTGTTATCGATGCTGCTCAGGTGCAGGTTCAGTGCACAGACTGTCTCCGTTTGGGACGTAATCAACCTGTAATTACAGCACATCTGGTTGGTCTGCACTGGGCAGAAGAATTCCTCTGAGGGAAATCTACAGCTTTGTACTGATGCTTTTAACAGAAAACATCCAAACTGAACAATGTGCATAATTAATCTTAATCGTTAACATAATGATCAACCTGCTTCAGAAGCACAAAGCGCAGTTATGTACAGTTTACCTGTTCACGAGCTAAAGTTTGGAGACTGAAGGTGTAACTGGTGCTAATCTGATTTCATCAGAGACAGTGAGTTGCCTAAAGATACCTGAGTTCACTGTCGAAGGGTTAAACTCCAAAAGATGGATTTGGACAGTTGAGAACCTCAACACTGATAGAACTGTAATGAATGGATGAGGTTCAATTTTGAGTTTAGTTCCTCTGACGGTTTCTTTACCACCGTTGCCATATGCAGCAATTCAAAGGGAAATCATTGCTTCATTAAATCATTAAATCAATAAATCTTCTTCTTAACGTAAAGAGAGCGATGCAGCAGAGCTTTAGCACTATAGTTGCCCAGGTCTTGATCCTCCTCATCTGTACACTATCATCATCTGTCTAGCTGAGCCGTGTCTCTACTAGAACTCAGTGCTTCTGTATTGTGTGCAACATATATGACCTTCACTCTACACTGGATTTTAATATGATGATCAGTGATTATCAACTAACCAGGAAACATGAGCTGATGTTGTGATATTGCTAACATTTTTCTAATATTAAACACTCAGAGTTCCCCTGCGACCCATCAGAGTGACACACAACTATAGACTTCTCACAACAAATCAGCACCAGAAGGATAATACACATACTTCAACATAAACATATTCTGTGTGTCTCATAGGCAAGTTTTTATTTCTTGTAGGATTTATGAGGTTTATTTCAGCTGATATTTGGGTGGGTCTAAGCTGTGACTCCCCCTGGTGGCGATGTTTGGGCAGTGCGTCTGGGTCAGTATATTACAGTGATGTGTTAGTTATATATGAATATGTATTTTAAATGTAATCTTACAGGTGAAATGACTTTAGTAGCATGTGCATGCAATAGTATTTTGCATTTATATAATCTTTCGTCTTTTCTGATTTTATAATGCACTTTTCAGCATATTTTGAAAAATAAAGATGAAGAACGCATAGTATTAAACACATCCTTTTTATTTATTTATAATACAAAACCATCACAAAAGTAGAATGCAACAGTTTTGAGATGTCAGTGGGTTTATTAATGCAGTAATTGCAGGCAAGAGATATATTTACGCCGTATTTAATTTAAAATAAAATATGCTAAAAATATATTTTGTGACTGTACACATCACTGCTACTCTCATTGTATCTCAGTTATCCAGGAAGCAACCGCCTGCAGGACTCAAACATCCTCATGCTCAAACGAGCCTCAAACATCCTCATGCACCGTGATCAGAGCATCTCACTGGTTCACACACATGCTAGCTAACCTTTAGCATCACACCGATCAGACCCTACAGGACATTTGACCGTATGGTTTATAGCAGAGGTGCGAATGAGAACGCTGTAGGACTGAACACATTTGCGTTGGAAACTATTCTGGGATGAATAATGAACTAATGAAGGGGCTGGTGAATAGAAACGCGTGGAGTTAGCGATCTTATTACTTTCCGAAAACGAAGGAAGGACTGTGATATGATCTCATTTAGAACGGAAAAATACAGAGTTAATTGGCTCTAATTACTGCCGGGTCCATTCGAGGCTGGAGATTCAAACGGTCAAGCTGTAAACAAAGCACTCTGTCAGTACTGAGAGAAAAAAGAAAAAGGGAGAGATAGAGATAGAGATAGTAATATGAATGACGTTATTATTAACATGATAAACAAAAATATTATTAGCGCTACAGCAGCTGAATGTTCCCGCTGTAGATCTCGGCTTGTTATCGCCCCGGACTGCGGCTACATTTCCACCAAGCAACTCACTGAACCCCATTGTTTTGGAAACTGAGAAAACTTAAATAAAGACCAAAACGAATTTCTGCAGTGTTCCACAAGCGGAGGAGAGAAACCGATAAAAGGTTTATTTAAAGCTGATGAACTGAGCTGATGAGCTCTGAGTGGGATTGGGTGCGTTTCCGAAACCGTCCAGCAGAGGGACAAACATCTTCTTCTTTCTCTTTCGGTCTTTTTATTATCTAGATCAGGGGCCCCAAACAATTTTCTGCGAGGGCCACATAATGTGTTCTTTCTTTAAAAGGGGTCTGTAACAGGAAATGATATGGGCTGAAGTGACTACCAGTATTATTGTGTAGATTTTATTATGATTGTAAATGTATTTATTGCCTCCTAATGTTAGATTAGTTTATTATTCTGTTCTGCACTGTACAGTCACGTGAGCATCACTTTTCAAGAGATATTATATGTGTGTGTGTATATATATATATATAAGAGCCTTATTACTATCATAATGACATTTTGTCATATTCATTGGTACTAATTGGTACAATTTGGACATTTACTTATTTATGTATATGCATGTTATTGGTTGGTGAATATACCAAACATTTAGTTTATGTTAATAATTACAGTTCGACTGATAAAGATTTTTTGTTACTGATAGCAATAGCTGGGTTAGATCATACTAAAAAACTAAATAATATATATATATATTAAAAAAAGAAATAAATAAAACAGTACTGAATCATTAAAATGTGCTAAATGAAATAAATACAAATATATTCATTGATTAATAAATATAATTATATAATTGATAAATGATGAATAATAAATATAATATAGTCTCGCGTGTAAAAACAAACAGCACGTGGTAGCATTGATTCGCCTCTAGAGGCCGCTCTAGACAGTAGACCGGCAGCCGGAAAAACTATTGTTATTGTTATTGCACCTGGTTTGTGTATAGTTTTGCCGGCTGCCGGTCTGCTGTCTAGAGCGGCCTCTAGAGGCGAATAACGAATAACTCTAGAGGCGAATAATGAATATCTACATTATTGTATATTAACTCTTTTCTTTTTCTTTTTCTTTCCACTCTATCTTTCTATTTTCTGTATGACAGAGTGGCGTGTATTGTGACTCATATGGTCGTACTCTGGTGTTACAATCTCCATAATCTCCACACCGAAGCTCTTGAAGAAGGACCTGGAGCTCTTTTACACACATGGCACATTATTAATGATGCAATTTGTTTCTCTTAACATTATTTTCTTTCCTCTTCTTTCTGTGTGCGTTTTGTTTGTATTTCTTTTCCTGTGGTAGCTCTCTGGCTGCAGGTCACCGATCAGGAGGTCGGGGGTTTAAAGCCCCTTCTAATTCTGGACCCTGTGCTCTGATCCACATCTTCCTAACTCTGTCTTTCTCAATCTCTCTCTCTTTCTCTCTGCAGTAAAACAGAGATGGCTGCTATTGAAACAGAGCTGCTCACAGATTATCGTTTTGGACAGCAGCAGCTAATTGAGATTTGGGGTCACGCCTGCGCCGTCGCCATCACCAAGGTACCGAGACACATGCACACATTAGCGTTCTCGCAAACCAAAACTCCTTTTTTTATGTTGTGGACTGAATTAAAAATGAAAAACACGATATGACCAAAAGTATTAGGACACCCGATTTTTTCAACCAGATGTGGTTCTTCCTCAAACTGGTGGAGGTGCACTATTGTATCAGACATCTTTGGATGCACTAGCAATACATTTATTCCTTCACTTGAACTAGAAGATCCAAACTTGTTCCAGCATAACAATGTGCCTGTGCACAAAGCCAGCTCCATGAAGATCTGCTTTACATGGGATGGAAGGTCAAGTGGAACATCTTTACAGAAGACTGAAGCTCATTATGACATGGGGAGCTAATGTGGAACAGGATGTTCAAAAAGAAGCACATAGCAATCTTATGCAGAGGTATCCACAAACTTTTGGTCCATGTGGTCTATATTAGTTTGCATTAATTTAAGATAATAATGTAAAAAAAAGTTAAAGAATTAATGAGCTGCATGTTTGCTACAGCTACAGACTTCAATCTTCTAAAAACTCAGGGTCATCCTGAACGTTATGTGTGACCTCATGACTTTGGGTAATACTGTAGTGTAAAGGGGTTACGACTGCAGGAAGACATCAATCGACCATCTGGGGGTCGTCGTTTTTATCATTAAAGAACATTTAAAATATAGTATTCAGCAGTTTTTAAAACAATGCATTGATGCATAAAGAAGCGTAAAGTCTTTTTTTTAAAGGCTAAATTTCCTCTGAGTATGTAGTGACCGTGACCCGCTCTGATGCTCGAACATTGACCTTGTGTCTGCGCTCTATTGCTTCAAAGGTCGTATATTTCACAGACCACACACCTACACACTTCTCTTCCTAAACCTCAGCCTTTTCTGTTTTTCATCATCTCCACACGATGGCTGAAACCATGCTCCCGACAGCGTGCCATGGTCTGGCCCAAGCAGGCAAGCAGGCATGGAAAGAACTCACAACCTGTCAGACTCAACAGTTCCAGAGTCCACTTTTAGTGCTCCTAAGAGGAATGGCAGTGTTGAGAATGTGTTGACTCGTCTCTTTACTCTCAGGAGATTTAATTCTCACCTGAGCTTCGTGTAGGTATCAACTGTTTCTCTGTATGTTCCTTCAGAAAATTTTAATAGAAATAGACAAAAAAAAACAGGCATGAACCTGAATCTGATTGTAGTCACAAAAACAACAACAATGTTTTACCACTGGATCACCTGTTATCACGCATGCTTCTAAAAAACCCATAAAAAATGTTTGTTGAAGATGATTTACAGAGTTGTTTTTTTCCAACCTCAAATTTTTTTTTTACAAAATATAAGTTGTATGTTTATGCATTACTGCAACTAAAATATACGTTAAATATGTTGATCTCAATGACTATTCTACAAAACATTAAAGATATCGACGTGACGTGACGTGACGCGACTCGGGACGGTTCGCATAGTTTGTGATGGCAAATCAACAATTTAATTAAGTGCCTTCTGACTTCTAATGCACGACTCTTTCACACACACGCCTCTGTAGTGCAAAAAGATAAAAAGTTGAAATAAAACCAGACGTTCTTTTCCTGTTGTGTCTGCAGGAAGTTACAGCTCTACCTCTGCCATGTTAATCTGTATTCTATCTGACTCTCAGGACACGCCTCGGTCTCCGTAGTGTTGTGATGCATCATAATCACGTAGCAGCAGCGATGCTGAGAGAATGCGCTCAAAATCAATTACATAAAGAATATTGGTAACAAATGATTGGCTACTCTCTAAATAATAAAAGTTTAGTGCATCTACTGATAATTAATCGTTTTTTTTACCGATGCAAATATGTAAAAAAAAAAAAACGATGCATCGTGATACAAATACCAACTTGTATCTGATACGCACTTTTTAAAAAACGCATCGCATCGTTAACTTTTATGCGACTCAGTGAATTTTTTTGTCCCCAATATATTTATTCATTGAAATATGAAATCACTCGGTTAGAGATCAAGTTTAGTTTGAGTTTTTCGGAAATTGATGGTCTTCTGGGATTTTTACTTATTTTAGCTTGAGTGGTGCGACAAACTAAAAACATCTAGTAGAGGCCCCATGTTAATGACAGAATGACAGAAGGCAGAGGAGAACGTAACTCATATAATCCCTGTTTACTTTTTAACACGTGACATGCTGAACTTTGTGGATGGTCTTCCAACAGCAGTAGACCACAACGAATTCCAGTCAAAAGCCAAAAACAGGAATTTGTAGCACAAACTTGGACAGTTAAATATTGGAAAAAGTCCAGGTGATGTTTTCTCAATCCTCACTGGTCCAATGTTCCTATTAAACTGGCCAGTGACCTTATAATGTTGATCTCCTTTTAGAATTTCTCCCCTCATAGGTGCTCAGAGGCTTGACTACAGTCAGCAGGTCAGAAGGTCTTACGTGTGGCCAGACAGAAGGTAGACAGATTTATTTCAGTTTGGCCCAAACAGATTGTTCCGTACGTCTTGTAGCTCCATCTGGATTGAGTCAGGCTCCCCGTGACTTACCTGAGAGCAATGTGAATCCTGCGATTGTTTCCTGATGGATGTTCTCTGTGGGTACATTTTCTTCCTCTTGGTCAGATGATGAGTTTTATTTTACAGGTCCTTTTTTTTTTTGCTTCTTCTGAGGAAAATGACCACAAGTCTCCTGACACAATTAATACAAACAAATAACCCTTGCTGACCTCCATTAATCGTGACCCAGAAAAACATGCTGGTCAGTCGCTCCGAACCTGGAATCACATCAATAATGTTTAAAGAAAAAAGCAGTATTTGGGTTTTTTACTGCTCACTGATCTCATAATCCAGCAATTCACTCGATTCACTCGGAGATTCAACGCCAAAGTAAACTTCATCTCACTTCATCACCTTACTTACCACCCCGCCTCCTACCCCCTCCTACCCCCATGAATCCTACCCCACAAATCCTACCCCTGTCTCCCACCCACCCCGCTCCTACCACCCCGCTTCTACCACCCCGAATCCTACCACCCCACCACCTACCCCCAAATCCTACCTCCGAATCCTACCCCACAACTTCCAACCCCGAATCCTACCACTCCACCACCTACCCACCCCGCTCCTACCACCCCAAATCCTACCCCTGAATCCTAAAACACTGCCACCTACCTCTCAAATCCTACCCTCCAAATCCTAGCCCGCCACTTCCGACCTCCTCGAATCCTAACACACCACCACCTACCCCACATCTCCCACCCACCCCACTCCTACCACCCCGCCTTCTACCCCCACCCCTAACCTCCACCTCCTACCCCTGCCCCTACCCTCCACCTCCTACCACCCTGCCACCTACCCCACTCACTCCGCCTTCTACCACCCCACCCTTCTCTTACAAAAAAGCACTTTATGTTAAGTTTTCCAACACAGGTTTCTAAGTCTAATCTCATTCCTGGTATCAGGATACTGTTTTCATTGCTCAGAATGATGGAACACTGTGTGTGTTTTGACAGCATGAGATCATATCTCAGTTCTCAGAGCAGTCCAGCAAGAACATCAGGTTTTTACATGTCTTCATATTAGCGCAAGAGAAATAGCCAACTAGCCGAGTGCTCCTGCCCTGTAGAAAGAAGATCAAACAGAAAGAAGTATGAGAGCCCTGTGTGTGTGTGTGTGTGTGTGTATTTCTGTCCATCAGCAAAACTAAAAACACCGCTGCTGGCTTTTGGCCTGAGGACATCAAACCTCATTTTGCTTAAAAAAAAAAACAGAGCAAAAAACCAATGAAAGGCGATTTAAAATAAACACACTCATGGACCACTGAGCTTCGAATTCCTTTACAGGAACACACACCAACCACGGGGCTATGGATACATTCACAGACTGCACATATCAGGAGAACCTCCAGAGGAAGCTGTTTTTAGTCTCAGACACCTGACAATGGAGGATCTATACCAGCTGATTAGAGCTAATGGAGCAATAAGTTCAGGTGATTCTTCCGTTCCCGAGTGTCACTAGTTAAAGTGCAGAATCAGAAACAGGGCTGAGATTCATAACCAAACATCCTACTAACTCATATATTTACCTCCTCAAACAAATACAGCAGGGTTTTCTAAGTGATGCAGCAGATCTGCAGTAGATTAACAGAAAAACAGAAGAAACCTTTCAAATGGACATTGGGTGGATATTCGGTGTCTCCCAGATGAGGATGAGGTTCTCGTATGGTTCCTCCCAAGGTTTCTTCGTCAAACCATCTCAGGTGCCACTGTCACCACTGGCTCACTCGTTAAGGATGATTGTACAGTGAGTCATTTATGACACACATTTATATTAGTGATCTTTTTATTTATGTAAAGCTGATTAGAGAAAACGTCTGCTGTTAAAAGTGTAATACAGTAAAGACTACTGAAGAGATGAAACCTGGCTGCGTCCTTGACATTCCACTGTTTTCAGAATCAGAATATTTTATTGATCCTGTAGGGAAAATGTTTGGTTGCTCACAGAAAAAGAAGTAAAAAAGAAAGGTATTATATTTGGTATATATTAGAGAAATGAAATTTGTAGCAGTTTGAAAAAAAGATGGCAGAAAAGTCAGACTACAAAAATAGTTATAAACGTTATTGCACATGTAACTAATTATTATTATTATTATTATTATTATTATTGTTATTATTATTGCACAGAATTGCAGAAGGTCTTAACAATATAACAATATAATATTATCTATATTGTATAACCTCTATATCATGGAGCAGCTGTTTTAGATGTTCCTCTCTGATTAACCTGAACTTCCAGCCTCTTCTCCACTACCTCATACTGCACACCTTCAAAAAAAAAAAAAGATTTGATCTCTTAACCATTTGGAAAATCCCAGTCCTGCTACCAAAACTTGTGTCTGTTGGAATGATACACAGAAGGTGTGGAAGAAGAGTAAAGAGTAAATATACTATCTAGAGTACAGGAATGAAGGCTCTTTATCTTCCACCTGGTTACAGAGAGATCATTTTATTCTGGTTAATTCACTAAAAACGTACTGATTATAGAGCAATAAGGGCAGTTACATATAGAGCGGTGGATTGAACATTAATTATTGCCCACCTGGCAGGTAAAAGCTCCACATTTTATGTCCAGTTCCATGTTTTAGTTATTATCAGAAACACATTAGGATTTAAAATGGTAAGTGATATAATATAATAACATATGATGAGCTGATTATTATTATTATTATTATTATTATTATTATTATTATTATTATATAGTTTCTTGTTAATGTTCAGAAGCACATGCTACCATGAATTCTAATAAAATGCATATATAGAGTTGTTTATTGTATTTAAAAAATAGTCCTACTATTAATACAAGAACCATTTATACACTCTGGAGATTAACCTTCTAATATCTCTGAAGGATTCATGAAGGTGTTCTACAAATCTGTGTTCATACAGTCTGTCATTTACATCCTGGTCAGTGTGAATACTGGATTGTGATTGGCTGGAATTTGGAGAATACTGGGGTTTTGATAAACGTCTCGAGGCACAAGATAAATGTGACAAATTGGAGAAGAAAATATTCCAATGAGAAATAAAATGAAAAACAGCACCAGGAGGAGTTTCTCCAACAGCTTCATTATTATTCATTAGTTTTCTTTTATTTCTTCAGGGCAGAAGAATGTGTCCTGTTATTATGTGTTATAAAGGAGGTGGATAAAAAGATTAAGAAGTTTGAATGAGTTTCTTGGTGGTGTGAGGAACACTCAGATCCTTCTGCGTTATGAATAGATGGCAGGGTGTGTTTGGTTTCATCAAATATGACAGGAGATGTTCAGCGCGACGTTTCGGCTGAGGGATCTGGGAGGGAGCTGGTGAGGAAAATATGAACGGAGTTGAAAGCTCGGCTCAGCCAATGGAAAGAGAGATATTTAAAGTGTCCACATCTCAACTTAGTTCTTCACATGTTACAGCTGTTCTGGGCTTCTTGTTATGGGTTCAGCTATGGATACCATCATTCCCATTTGTCCTGCATCTGCTATTGATAGAACTTCTGACAGTTATAAAGTGCTTGACCTGATTTGTCATCAAAATAGAGATGTCTCATTGGTTTCTCTCTGTGTGTTTCTCTCTGCAGGCGTATCCTCTGAGCTCTCTGACCAAGAAACAACCTACAGTCCTGGTTATTTGTGGGCCAGAGCAAAACGGTGCCATTGGATTGGTGTGTGCTCGACACCTGCGCATTTTTGTGAGTACTGGGAATAACCAGGAGTGGAATATTGGACTGAATCTTTACCTTCCCACACCAGTATTCCCTGTATCTCCAGGAATTCGTTTATCTGCAAGATGCTGTAGAACTTCACCATATGTGTTAGCGATGACAAATTTACGGCGTATCAGTATTCAGCCACTGGAAAATATCGATAAAATCTGCTAAAGCGTTCGGATCGCTGAAAGGGCTGTGTTTTGGCTCGAGACTCAAGAGAGCAGTCGTATCTTCTTACATTACAGCATTCCAGGAATGCACAAAGCACATTCACATGCTCGCATCCCACAGACAGAAAAATCTGAATCTACCTGCTGATTCTGATTCACAGAAAGATTTTACACGCAGCAAACTGAGTAAAAGACTTTATGTACAGTGGAGGTTGAAATATATACTTTAAATAATTATCAATATATCAGTGTTTATGCCTCTGGTTTACTGTTTAAGTCTAATTTATTGCCAAGCTGCTACTCTTGGGCCCTTGAGCAAGGCCCTTAACCCCTTTGTGCTGTATCATGCCTGACCCTGGGGTCTGACTCCAGATTCCGAACATTGCTGGGATGAATGTGAACACTGACTGCACCTCAGGCATCCTCACCTCACCTACATCAGTACCTGACTTTACTTACACCCATGTGGCTAAATGAGTCTCCACAAAATCTAGTGGAACATCTTCCCAGAAGACTGGAGCCTATAATAACAAATGAGCGAGCAAACGGTAAAGGTAGTGATGAAAGAACTACCTGAAATGATCTTGGGAAGAAACCTAGAGAGGAAACTGAATCATGGAGATTCTAACCTATCTCATGTATCTTCAGGTTCTTTATGTGGAGAACATCCTAAGCAGCAGTTAGTGGTTTTCCCTTGATGAGAACTCTATCAGGGAATCAGAAGGTGCAGAAGGAGATGGGATCTATGACCTATGATGTCATAACTAATAGTAGTGAGTAGTGAGACTTTGCCTACAATTGCCATGAACAGATTCTGAAATCGAAACATCAAACACACAATTGTTTGTTCCAGATCTTTTTGTGTGTAACAGTTCAGTAATAATGATGGACCTAAAATGCATTTAATTTCAGGACTACTCTTTAAAAACCAAAGTCACGGTTCCTCTTTCACTGGTTCTACAAAGCAGTGTGAATGTATGATGATGTATTTGTTGATCCACATTCCTCTTAGCATAAAAGGAAACCAAAGAGTGTTTATGGAGGTAGAGCATTTGCTCCATGTGTGGCCAAACGTGTCTGCTTTTCCATTTTTCGCTTGTTCCTCCAAGCACCTAACGAGGCCCAGAGGAGTCTGATCACCGTGCTACTGCAGACCTCACTTATCCTTATGGCCTGATCTTTCTGTTTTAGGAATATGAGCCGACAATTTTCTATCCCAAACGCTCTCCTGATAACTTACACCAGGACTTTACAATTCAGTGCGAGAAGATGGATATTCCCTTCCTTTCTTATCTTCCAACTGAGGTAGGCATCTTTTATGTCTCTTGTAATGAACTGTAGAAGCATGGAGACGAGCTGATGGCTACTTCTGTGCAGGTCCAGCTCATAAACGATGCCTATAATCTGGTGATTGATGCCATCGTGGGGCCTGAAATCGACCTTAAAGATGTAAAAGAGCCTTATTCTGGAATTCTGGTCACCCTCAAACAGGTGAAGGTCCCCATCGCCAGTGTGGATGTGCCCTCAGGTATCTTCTCAGTAACATCATTAACATCTCAACATTAACATTAGACACAATCAGACCTCACACTGCACAAAAACCTCCTCATCTAGTCATATTTTACAGTCTTATTTCTAGCCATAAACATTTTATTGATCTGAAATGAATACTATCAGACTGAGAGCAGATTGTGTGAGATTATTGTTATGATTATTTTAAGATTTATCTTTTTATTTATTGTGAAGTTTCAAGATATTTTACCTGTAAATTGATCTTAATTCCCATCAGAGACGTGATTTGAGGTCTTGTATATTTTAAGACTTTACTGTAGTTGTAATAACTGGTTGTAAAGTTGCCCAGTAAAAAATACTCAATAATCAAATTTAGACCTTTAATATTATTTATTCCAGATGCTTTTTTTATGTCGACAACACGTTTATTTACAATCTAATAATAAATGATAAAAATCTGCAGTATGAATTCACCACACACTTTCCAAACATTATCCAGTCTGGTTATTATTCTTATGAACTTTGTTCTTTATATAAAGTATTTATGGCTTTTTATTACAGTGACTTTTTCTGTAGTTTGATTTCAGTTTCTCATGTTGAAGATCTTTCAGTGTTCAGTAACAACAAAATACATTCAGTAATGTTTAATGCTGCAATTAGTTTGTTTTTTGAGAAGGTAATGATTTCGCTTTGTTACTGTGTGTTACAAGTCAGTCTTCATTAGAATAAATAATTGTTTACAATATGCATGAATTTTAATAGTGATCTTGTTTTTAGTTTAAATGCTTTGTCTCAGTTTAAGACAGAATATATAATGATGATGATGATTCTTAAATTAACAGGAATTCTCTTGTTTAGTTAGAAAATCAAACTGTTTAAAAAAATAATTAACATGCTAATTAGTTAAGTTAATTTGACTAAATTGACTGCTTGGAATAAGTATTATTTATTTTAATGCTTATTTAAAAAAATGTAGTTTTTTTGTTTGCTTATTTTAAGAAATCTTACAAAGTGTAAAGATCTCACTGCACTGGCAGATCGTTTGACTTGTTTCTACTCCGTATCTTGTTAAATCAAACATTTATAATCTGGAAATAATGAATTGGTCACAGGAACATTTAATAATAAATAAGCATTGAAATTGTAGTTCATATCCTGCCAGAGCTCGAGTTTAACTTCAGCCAGTAATATTAGTCCATAAAACAGGCACCTTTTTTATAGGAGAAGAAAAATTCAACATGCACTTATGCTACGTAAACTGATGCAGTGGCTGAGCTTCATTTTTAGACATTTTCTAACTAAAAACTTTTTTTTACTCCAAAGGCTGGGATGTAGATGAAGAGAATAAAGATGGGATTAATCCAGAGGTCCTCATCTCTCTGACAGTCCCCAAAAAGTGCGCCACAAGTTTCTCGGGGAAACACTTTCTAGCCGGACGATTTCTTCCGTACGACATGCAGAAAAAATATGAACTCAATCTGCCCGAGTTTCCAGGCACTGACTGCTTTATAGAACTGTAACACTGGATTTACACAATGTTTTGGATATGTACGAATTATATATATATATATATATTAAAATACATTCATATTTTGTACTTTATAGGTTGTAAAATGTCTAGAAGTTTGTGCACACAGACTGTGGTGGTGGCTGGATATGATGTGGGCATGTGCTTAAGTAAAAGTGTGTAGATTCTTTCTTGTTTGTTTGCTTAAAAATGATATTAGACTCTACTCTGTATTTTTCCCATATTTATGCAATTTAACACGATTAGGAAACATTCCGACTGTTCTGAGAATGACTCAAAGCTTTTTCCCTTCATTATGGATAATAAACCTGTCATTTCTTTTTTCTATTAGAGTTCGATAGTTAGACAGTGAAAATGCCGGGTGTGTACTGATTTACTGAACAGTGAAATTCGAGTGTGTTTCTGACTTTTTACCTCCTATTTCTATTCTATATATGTTTCTTTAAAATTAGAAATGAGAAATTTACGTTTTAAATGGTATAAAAATCTTCCCCCTGAACACGAGACCTGTGTAAGGTGAGAAAGTAAATAGATGACTGTATAGTTTAATAGTTTGGATCACATTGTGTCTAACACCAGATCCCGAATTCAAATAAATTCTCTTTGAACCTGTTAATTTTTTCCATGTGTTTTCATGTGCTTCAAAACCACAAGCCTCCTGAAGTTAAGATGAACAGAACAACAACTGGATGTTACAAACCTACGGCCAAAATTCAAGGAAAGAAGGAAAAGTTTTAGACCATAAAGTATATTATCTTTACTCTGAGATTTACTCAAAGTCAGGAAAATGGTGTGGGTGCAGGATCAACCGCGTGCTCACGACCAACAGCTCCAGAATTAATTACCCAGAAAGCAGAGACACACGGTTTCTGGATTAAAGGTCATTACAGGTCATCTGGATGTTCTTCCTTCTATTTAGCATGAGGTTA
Source organism: Silurus meridionalis (assembly GCF_014805685.1). NCBI lineage: Eukaryota > Metazoa > Chordata > Actinopteri > Siluriformes > Siluridae > Silurus > Silurus meridionalis. Next base: position 723,550 of record NC_060892.1, read on the forward strand.
GCAAAAACAGGTTTTTTTACATACAGGCAGTTTGATGTTTATATCCGAACGTTTCAATGGAACTAACATTGTTAAAATTAAATCTTCAGTAATGTGTGAACATCCAAAAAAAGAGCATGTTGATGATTGATGTCTTGAAGTCATGTGCGCTCAATATGTCAACGAAGGAAAATGTGGAAATGTGTTTAGACTGAGGACTCGTTTGGGTCTGTGCTTTGAACAGGAAATTTGGCTGTTCGGTGTTGAGCAGACACTTCTTCATTCCACCAGGATTTTATTTTAGTAATCAGTGTGGGATTTTGATTTATGGTCCTTATACCTTTTAATCGATCCACATCTTTAAACAGACGTTAAAATGGTTCCGTGTCGGGAAAATGAAACCTCGCGAGTCGTCAGATTTGAGATCTTTATTACATGCAGAAGCTTTTTACGTGTACATCAGGTTCCGGTTCACAATAACTGTGAAGTTGAAGCTCAGTGAAACTGATGTTTGTCTTCTGATCAAAAGCTCATGAGTTAAAATCATGACAATGGTGAAATATCAATAACAATCATGGAACCATAATGAATGATGAATAGACCTTTAGTGCCACCCAGATGAAGATGAGGTTCCTTTATGAGTTCCTCTTGAGGTTCCTTCCCCGTGCCATCTCAGCAAGGTTTTCCTTTAACCACCATCACCTCTGACTCACTCAAACTTAAAGGGAAAAATGTATAATACTAAAATGTATATTTGTAATCTATAATTTCCATAAAGCCGCTTTGGGACAGGGTTAAAAGTGCCATACAAATAAAATGAATTCAATTCGATTTCCATCACCAGCAAGCTCCCACTGCTGGGCCCCTGAGCAAGGCCCCTAACCCTCACCTGCTCAGGGTATAAAAGAGAAAACTGTAAGTCGCTCTGGATATCAGCGTCGTCCAAATGCCATAAATGTAAATGTTTTCTGGCCCACATGAAATATATGTTCATGCAATTGGTGGTCAACGTAAAGTTAAAGAAGACGTGAATATAAAAAAATATAAAAGTTGTAAAAAATAAAAAGTTGCGTCTGATGTTGGTTTACTGCTGAGAAACTTTTCAGCACGTGAGGATAAAAGAACTGTTTAAGCACAAGATTAGTTTCACGTCAGGGTTTAAACAGAGTGAATAACATCTTTGAATAAACCCAAACAGAGAAATCACATGACCTTTGCATTTTTTCCATAATACACCAAAAGTATTTGGACGCCCTGCTCCTGCAGCCAGATGCGGTTCTTTCCCAAACTGTTGGCACGAAGTAACAGACACAATTGTATCGGACATCTTTGGATGCAGTAGACTGAAAATTTCAGTTCACATAAACTAGGAAACCCAAACCTGTTCCAGCATGATGCACAAAGTCAGCTCCATGAAGGTCTGCTTTCCATTGGTTGGAGTGGAAGATCTCCTGCTAGAGAGCAGTAGTGAAAATAAATGTGAATGCAGACTGCACCCCCAGGCCTCCTAAATTTCTCACCTACATCAATACAACACCCTTGTGGCTGATTGACTCGCTACAAATCTCCACAAAATCTAGTGGAACATCTTCTTAGGAACGTGGAGCTTATTATAGCAGCAAATGGGGAATAAATGTGGACTGGGATGTTCAAAATGTACATCTTTATGTGAATGGGAACTCTTTCTGTTCCTGCTTCGGTTCATCACACAAACGAGTCAGTGTTATGGTGCACGTCATAAAGTTTGGGATTGCTGCATCGTCTAAACCTTCTGGAAGAAATCTTTCTCTTCTATATTAAACAGATAAAAAAAGTCCAGGATATTTAACATCAGATGGCTGTCAACGATTCTGCTATTAGTGTTGGACTTGAAAGGATTTAGTAAAAAATGTCCCTTGGTACAAAATTCAATTTTTCACTCCTCGAGATTTATTTTCCATGTGATGTTTTTCACATGATGTCGATGATGAACGAGAAGTGTTCTTCAGCACACAGACTTACACATGGATCTCATCATCATAATAATAATAATAATAATAATAATAATAATAATAATGTGTGTAAATATCAATAGTAATAATGCAGTAATATTAATTAGTAAAGTGGACGTTTCTCACGTGAACATGCAAAATGACGCACGTGACACTAAAGATTTCACAGAGACACAACCCTCTGTTCTCTTCTCTAGTTATCTTTTTTTAAACCCAGGTTCAGACGTTCTCTGACCAATGGCAGACAGGAGGGGGTTGGATCGGACCGCTCACGCTCAGTGCCTGTCTTTTAAAACTCTGTTCACTGAGAAATGTGCAGCAGTCATCAGACGTAGTTTGAAGGTCAGAGAAACGCCACCTGTGTCGTTCTCCTGTCAACTCACTCAGAGGAAAAGAAACAACATTTCAACAAGTTTTGCAGTGATTTGACACAGACTGGTTTCTGAACACAAGACTGGCACCATGAGGAAGTGGACGTGGGCGGCACTGGTCCTGTGCGCCCTCTTTACTCGGGCCCTGGCACAAGGTACGTACCCAGGGAAGGGTTCTTTTCGAATAAATAAAAGACTTTAAAAGATCATGCATGTTTTTTTCCCCTGATTTACAGGTGATTTCATAAAAAAAACAAATGTCTGCAAGATGAGTGTTTTTCAGGACGTTTAATATCTGAGATTATAATCGATCAAATAATATAAAAACATGTAAATATAAAATAATCTGATCGACACATTTATGTTTCTCATCACAAAATCAGTAGGAATTTATAGAACATTAAATGTGTGTAAATGTACAGTGGCTCTTATGGTTTTAAATGCACTATACAAATAATAAAATATTTTTGCTATTTTTATTTATTATTAAAATATTACATTATTGTAATTGATATTTATAATATCAATAGCAATAATAATAATTATTATATAAATATTATTACAAATTTTAAAAATTGTTTTTACTAATATTATATTTAAAAAATATCTTATTATTATTTTGAGTTTTGCCCCCACACATCCCCTCACTTCACTTACAGAAACTAAATTAAGCGAAAAATTTATTTTGGAAAAATTGTGAGCATCCCAGGTAACTGATTCTCCACTTTCCTCTCGTCCGTCTGCTGTCACTCCGTTTGGTCTCTGCTACACCTCAGCCTCACCAAATTTATTACCTGCTTCCTAAAGCGAGGAGACAGCTGCTCTCTGTCCTGCTCCACTAGTGCAATGGAAAATGCTGGATGACTTTGGCACATGGCTAAAATCAGCTGGGTTTTAAATAACCAGATTTCAATCAGTCTTTCATTAATGAGCTGTTGGCTGCTGTGCCTGTGCCAAGCTTGGTGCTGAGACGAGGAACTCCAAAGTAAATATTGCCACTCGATCATCTGCCTCATTTAAATGATTAATTCTCCAGATGCTTTCCTCACGCCTCGGTCCAGCTGCCCAGATTCCCAGAGGAAGACACTTTGAGGTTGGAGAAGTGAAGAGGGGTTAAGAGGAAAAAAGTGATATCAGTGTAAATTTATGGCAGGTTAAGCGTTCTGATTTCATCAGAGCCAGTACCATCTGAGTGAACATCTGAAATGTTCTTCATCGGTAAGTCAGGATGCATGTGTCCCTGCTGATGGATGAGAAAAGCAGAAAGAGCCGCCTTTACCACTTTCCAATCTGAGGTAGCATTGTGTCTGGATTACTGTCATTATTCAGTACCACGAGACAGTTTCATCTGCAATAATGATTCACAGATGCAAGAAAAAAAACTACAGAGACCGTAGGACGATTTACCAGTGGCTTCTAATCTGATCCCAAACCTAATCCGACAGACTTCAAGGTCTGAGACCTCGTCCAAGTCACGTGCCCCGAAGCCAAAACTACTTCCACATGTTTGTGGACTGAAAGTAAACACGAGCGTACACACACATATCATTCTTAGCCATCATTTGCATCAATTTGGTTGCGTTTCAATCGGGTCTGGAGCCCAGTAGCAGACCACACTTCCTGTCTGAAAATGGAAATGCTGGTTAGAAGTGCTCTCATAATATGACATACAGGTGTTAAAGCACTTTCCAGTGCCTTCGCATCACTGTTATTACACTGAAATGAAATGTCACGGTGTAGCTGCATTATCACAGCAGTCCAAAAGCCTTCATTAATCCAGGCGCTTACATAACACGCTGGCCGAAACGCTCTCTACCTTTTCCCTCTTGTAAGCGTCTGGAATATTTTAACAACTTCCAGACCTGCAGAAAAACGAGTGCCAGGTTAACATTTGGCACTGAGGTTTGTGTAATCTTCAGAGCAAAAGAATGCACTCGTTTTATTAGTGTTTGACTAATAAAATGCTCCAAAGCGCTTTTAAAGTAGCGTGATATAATACTCATGAATGGATAATAGTGTGGTGTTCTGTGGTGACGTCGGGAAGCTGGAAAGATGTTGTATTAATAATCTGGTACAATAAAACCTAACATAAAAAGTGCTACAAGGATTAAAAGAACTCTTCATCAGATTCAAGTGAAGTCTGTTCGTGTGAACGCTGCTTCCAAGAATGAAGGTAGCTTCTATGTTTACGAGAGGGATCAGCATGGAGAACTATGTTAGGAGGACACATGTGCCTTTAAAAGACGCTCGCATACTTTGGGCTGCAACTAACCTATTGTTTCCACTGCAACATAAATTTTAGCACACTAAATCACTCAACACACACACACACACACACACACACACACACACACTGCAAGAGTATCCCATTACATGGCCAATAAGTTTTTACTGATGAATCTTGAGTGAAATTTAAATGTTGTTTCTGGATTTTGGTTGGAATGTGCTGAAAGATCTCACGATGTCAATTTAAATTCATGCACGTAATATGAGCACCAATGCTTTAATAATTATACAGTAAATTATAATAATAATATATAAATTAACAATCACAAACCCAAACATCTCCCATGTCTGAACCCTGTAAGAAACATACTTGTTCTATAAAAAGTGTAATCGCTGAAAATGATTCCAGGGAGTGCATCAGTTCACTAGAGCTTACTGAGAAACTGACACGGCTCCTGTAGATAAGCACTTTGGCGTATGTGCTGAGAATAGAGCCAGTAACAATGAGTTGTCACGGCATCACTCTATTTCTAGTAGAGGGAAGTACAGCTAGACTAGACAAGTCGCTGCTGAAAGAATGGCCTGTCTGAAAAAATTTCATCATTACATCCCACCAAAAAACCAACTGTTCAGCTTCTAAAGCATGTCACATAAACAGATCAGACCTTAATGACTGCTAATGCCAGTCTATTGTCTATACACCATTTAGGGACCTGGTTTGTGCCGTTCCTCGCCTACTCCATCTCTATTCCAGGAAAAAAAATCAAAGACTTTTCCTGTTAAAATCCTCCAAGTCAGTTACAGACTTCTAGTTCATTTTCCAGACTTTGTAAAGTAGCTCTGCAGATGTAGCAGCAGCTGCTATCTGGCCGAATTTATTTGACACTCAAACGCTGGTTCTCACCTTTACCTGAGAAACCTGACTACAGCACGTTTTTTGGAAATGGAAGCCATGAAGTATTGAAAATGCGTCAGGTCCAGTCGAGATCCTGTGCTTTTCCATATGTGTGCATAGGTTAATTAACTGGAAATCTCTGAAAGGTCCCATGATAATGCAAACTATAAATCCAGACACCCAAGAGACAGAGTGTGAGGATCATATATCTTCTATAGATCTCTCTTTGACGCTGAACTTTTTTCGTACAATTGTAGGAATGTGCTGTGAAGTGACGGGGTTAATATGGAACTGCAAGCAACAATGTGTCATGGAGAACCTACGTACAGGAATGCAGGGCTGAATGTTCTGCATGAATGGTAATATTATTTTCTCTCATATTCCTGCAGGTTCTGAGCAGAACAGCTCACAGCCAAGAAAGCTGAACCACAGGACCAGGAACACAAAACAGGCCTTCAACAGCATTCTCGAAGCTCAGACCACAGGTCTTCATTTTTTTGTTACAATAATACATTTGTTTCGATGATAGGACCTGTTTTGTTGTGAATACGCTGCCATGATGATGAACTGGAGTTAATAAGTGTGCACCAGTGGATTTAGTGGCCAGGACATAAAACTATATTAAAGCATGAAGCATGGTTTCCTGAAACACCAGAGCCGCTCAAATGCGAGCTCGTATAACACAAGCACGTGGAAACGACATGCAGGATGTTAACTAGAACCTTTCATTTCAAAAACAGGAGCTCTGAGGTCTGAACAAAAAATATTAGAGTTCTTTATAGATTTCTGTGGTCAAATATTAAACCAGTATTCAAACATAACACATTCTTAAAATTTATGTTTTTTATTTAAGCATAAATCCATAATTCTGTTTATAACTAACATCATTTTTTAATAAATATATATTTTTTATTTCACATTGAAATATAGGCGTGACCGAGTGGACATCCTGGTTCAATATTGACCATCCAGGTGGTAATGGGGACTATGAGAGATTAGAGGCTATTCGATTTTACTACAGAGAAAGAGTGTGTGCACGACCTGTCGCCATGGAGGTTCGTACCACTGACTGGGTACCTGCTTCAGACACCGGGGAGGTGGTACATTCCAGTTTGGAGAAAGGCTTCTGGTGCATTAATAAAGAACAACCATATGGACGCATCTGCTCCAACTACCATGTGAGATTCCAGTGTCCACCAGGTACTACTAGTCAAACAATGGCAGATCACACAATGCTATGAAGTCCACAGTGAAATACGACATGCATCAGTACATGGTGTTTTTTGCGAAATGATGTATTCGTTTGTCTGCTCTTCTTTCACTTCTTCAAGTTCAAACATATTGGACAAACTGGAGTGAGTGGGGTCCATGTTCAACCACTGCCTGTAACGATGTGGGTATCCAAGTACGCCGACGCAAATGCTTGAGCACACAGCCTCTACCCCAGCTGGTCACGCCAGCCTGCCCAGGCCCTCACGCTGAGCGGATGGAGTGCTCAACTCCACCATGCCAAGGTAAATAAGAACATCTCACAGCTCCAGGGTCCCAGGTTCAATCACAAGATTGAGGATTCTGTCTGTGTATAGTTTCACTAGTTTTCACCATGTTTTCTGGTTTTCTCCCATTTCTCAATGCATGTACCCAGAATTACACCAGGTGGAAATGAGCGTGTAAACTTATATTACCTTTTATGCAGTGTTCCTAAAGAAAGCTACATTTATCCATCACCTTGCATTTCATTTCATTGTACATATACGAGGTGGTTTAAAAGTTTAAGGACTGGTTTTGTAACAAACTATAAGATGGCTGCACAATGCTGCACGCACAGTTACAGGGAGCACCGGCCTTCACAAGTCAGTGTGCCAAAAGACATCATGCAGTGTACAGGAGCTGTGCAGCTGTTCTGACCACGTGCATTACCACTTCTGCTATTTCATTATGAACAGCAAGTTAGAACAAAGAGCAAGCGGAAAATCAGGGAAAATGTGCGTTGACATGATTCTGCAAGTTTAGGGTAATGCTGCAATAAATAGTTTGAGGTGTTTTGAGCGGCACGCATGCTTCAAGAGCAGAAGGGAGAGCATTCCTCAAAAGCAATCAAATCTACGGTGCGTAGGTCACGAAATCTTTCGATACCACCTCATACAACATTTGGCAGAGGCCCTCAACCAGAGTGACTTACATTTATCTCATTCATACACCGTAACAGCTATGGGGTTAAGAGCCTTTTTCAAGGGCCAAGGGTGGCAGGTTGCTGTGGCTGGGATTTGAACTCATGACCTTCGGATAGAAGTTCAATGCCTTAACCAAGCTATCTCCTCCCCTCCTTCCCATTCACTATCCAAAATTAACCATGGTTGTCTGTAAACTCATAGAAGAGGACAGTTAGAACTATCTTCTGAGTGCTCTCAGGTGATGAGCATCATGTAGGCTGGCTCCATGGAGGAGGCATGTGGTAGCCTTCTGCCTTCCTGGTTGGTCTTGATCATGTGTGTTGGACAAGTTCTCCAGTTACTTGAAAACAGTAATTGATAAAATGGGAAACTGGAATTATTAAAAAAATTTTTTTTTGAAAACTTTGAATAATTGCAGTTTTTTGCAATAAATATCTTTAGACCCTTAGTTTTATAGGTCAATATACACAGTGTTCATGTTTAGTGTCCTAAAGGTCTGACCTGTACTTTTAACACAACATTTCTTCTCCAACCAGCCAAATGGAATCAGTGGGGAACATGGAGCACATGTTCAGTGACCTGTGGAAAGGGTCGGAGAACCAGACGGAGAACTTGCAGCAGATCATCTGACACAATCCGCTGTAAAGGACGTCCAATGGAAGTCCAGAAGTGTGGAGATGCCCCATGTCCTGGTGCAGTATATCCTTTATTCCATCCTACTGTACCTCTTACAGCTTTAGGAAAAGAATTGCAGTATTATAATAAAATACGTATATGTCTGTGTACAAATTGCAGTAGCATGTCAACTCGTGTGTCCTGAGGGACATCCAAATGAGGACTGCAGCCACTGCATTTGTGAGGGACAGACACTACGAGGAGAAGTCCTGAGCGTAAATGGTGTTCCAGTGTCTGGAGCTAGCGTGGCTGTAGCAGACCAGCCAAAGGTTATACGTGCCCAGACAGACGATAAGGGTTTGCTGAAGATCAGTGGCATGTGCTCAGGCCCTGAGACTCGGCTACTCATCAGCAAAGAAAAGTTTGCTCCGGCCACTGTTCCTGTTTTTAGAAATAGCAGTGAAAACCTTTGGGTTCGAGTTTTCCTCAGGTCCTCGGGTAAGCTTTACAGCAGGGGTTTGTGACTGTAGATGTTTCCAGATTCAGGACAGCATTAATAACACATAGCATCAAATGAATTGAAGTTGAGAGGAAACATGTAGTAATGCGTGTAGGTACATGAGAGTCAACAGCATACATTCATCCAGCATTTAGTATCAAAGACACGTTTCGAATGATTTTAGATGTTACTTTTGTTCAAACAGTTTTCTCTCTTTCCCAGAGTTTAACCGGGTTGCCAGGTTTCAGTAACATTTCCAGGAAAGCTACGTCTCAAAAACCACACCAAAAGAAATTGGGAATTGGAACATTGAGTCATATTTGTTATTTTTCCCTTCATCCTTTGAATGAGAAAAGGTCACCATGATGAAGGACAAATATTATCCACTACATAATCCCTCTTTGTTCTCTTGAACTTTGCAAATTACACATTTACTTTGCTTTGAGTTTGTTTGGATATTTAGTAGATTTCATTCAGGTTGTTTGCTTTAAAGCAGGAGTTTGGTAGCTGCAGTGTATTTTTCACCTAGCCTAATTTTCTAACTCCATCATAATTTCTGTTTAATGTTTGGTCCAAGTCCACTTTTTGGCCAATGATATATATATATATATATATATATATATATATATATATATATAATAATAATAACTGTATAAAGCTAAAGGGGGCATCAAGCTCTTTGGTACTGGAGTTTTTAAATCTTTGGTTGCTCAAATATTATTTGCTCACTGTGGTATTTCCGAGTTTGAGGACCAATGAAGAATAAGATTTGTTGATTGGATGATGGATATAATGCTGCTTCCCAATAATCTGCCACCTGAACAGAGCTTTTACTTGGATGTTCTGAGTAAAAAAGAAGTTAATTAATATATTAATAGCTTATTGTTGGAAATTTGTATTCTCTTTAACTTCTTTGGAATCTGGAAGTTTTTTCTCTAATTCTTTGCCCTAAATTTCCTTATAGAGAAACCGTACATTCTTAAACATCCTGAAGACAAAGTACGATATGAAGGACAACGTGTGACTCTTTGCTGCAAAGCAACAGGAACCCCAATACCTGATAAATACTACTGGTAGGCATATGGGCATATTCTGTTATCTCTAATTTAAATATTAATTATTGTATTTAATGGCAATTTTAATCAATTTATTCACTCACCAGGTACCACAATGGAACTTTGCTGGATCAGAAGCTGCACAAGTACGACAGTGACTTGATGCTACGTGATCTGAAACCAGAACACACTGGGATTTATTACTGCAAAGCCAACAGTCCAACAGGACCCATCAAGTCCAATCCTGCATTCCTGACTGTTTTTGGTAAGTGCATAATATCAGTGCACGATGTAAAAAAGATCAAATACTGTGAATAGTAATGTCTCTGAAGACTAGCGGATGTTTGTGTTGATACTGATCCGTCCTCTTAATGCACACAGCCGATGGTAAAGAAATGACCATGTGCAAACCGGAATCTCTGGACTTCGAAATTAAATCTAAGAAGTCTCATCAGACTATTATGCATTTCTACCTTCATTCATATGCCTGCACATTGCACAAATTCCCCCGATGCCTGTTAGCCAGAGGATAGGTTTTTAGAAAGCCATTCTGCAAGGTGTGCTAAAATAATCAAACACCACATCTCTAAAATCAGCTCTGAGGGCAAACACTCGAAACGGGAAAATGCTTTTTGTTTTAGTTGACTGGAGCACTAGAAATCTTTTTTTTGTAGGAATGATATAATCCCATCTCACTTTCTTGCTGCAGACACTAAACTATTAAATCTGCCATAAATATATGGATATAAGGAACAAACTTATAGGCACTAAATTTAATATGTATAACCTCTTTAGTTTTCTCTGTAAAACTACTTTGGTACAATGCGCATTATTAAAAGTGCTCGACAAATAAGCTGTAAGCAATTTAAGTTTATTTCTGGAGGACTTTGTCTCAAAGCAGCTTTACAGAATATAAGAATTATGGAAGAAAAATGTTAATATAAGTGAAGTGTGTATTTATCCCTGATAATTTGGGCAAATATTACTTTCAAATCTACAAATATGGACAAAAGTATTGGGACATCTGATTTTCACACCCATATGTGGTCCTACCTCAAACTGTTACCACTAAACTGCGCACACACACACACACACACACACACACACACACACACACACACACACACAATGGTATCAGACGTCTTTAAATGCTGCCTGAAATTTCCCCTTCACTTGAACTAGGAGACCCAAACCTATTCCACAAGGACAATACCCCTGTGTGTAAATCCAGCTGCATGAAGATCTGCTTTCCATGGGTTGAGTGAAAGATCCCCTGAAACCTGTGGGATGAATGTGAACGCTGACTGCACCTCAGGCTTTCTCACTTTCTCACCTACATCAGTACCTGACTTTACTAAAACCCTTGTGGCAGAATGTATCTCCACAAAAATCTTTCCAGAAGAGTGGAGCTTATTATAAGAGCAAATGAGGACTAAATGTGGACTGGGATGTTCAAGAAGAAGCACATAGCAATTGTATTGTCAGGTGTCCACATACTGTTGTAAATATAGTGCCTATATACACTGATCACGCATGACATTATGACATTATAACATTGACATTTTAACATTCTGAGTGGTGAAGTGATGATCTTCATCATGGCACCTGTTAGTGGGTGGATTTATTTATAAGGCAGCAGGTGAACATTTTGTGCTCAAATTTGATGTTAGAAGCAGGAAAAATGTGCGAGCATAAGGATTTGAGCGAGTTTGACAAATTGTGACATCTAGAATAACCCTAGAGCATCTCCAAAACTGCAGCTCTTATGGGATGTTCCTGGTCTGCAGTGGTCAGTATCTATCAAAAGTGCTCCAAAGAAGGAACAGTGGTGAACCGGCGACAGGGTCACGTCCGGCCGAGGCTCATTGATGCACATGAGGAGTGAAGGCTGGTCCGTGCGGTCCGATCCAACAGACGAGTTCCTGAAGCTCAAACTGCTGAAGAAGCAGCAAAAGGGGACCAACATAATATTAGGCAAATGGTCATAATGTTATGGCTGATCAGTGGCCATTGATGTTGATAACAAAACTAACCATTCAGATCTTCTGCTTCTCTGTAAGGTAGCATGAGTGGTAACACGTAGCCCTCAACCTGGCTGGTGAAGGAAAAATGAGCTAAAATGCATTTGCTAGATGATTAAACTAGTGTTAATTTCCATATTAGTGTTGTAAAGTTTACACTGGGTGTTTATGATGGAGGCTGCCTACTGCTACTTAATGCATATTCATGGTTTCTTGGCACTTAAAAACATCATATTTTTCATTTGAAACTATAATATTAATAGCTCATCATAAATATATAATAATTTTGTTATTTATTTAGATTTTCTTGGAATGTTTATAAATTAATAAATTGCGTTTTTAGCTCCATAATTAACTTGATCATGCTTTTATAATTTACAGCTAAAGGAACTCCAGCATGTAATGCTCCACCTGAAAGTCACCTGATTAAACTGCCTTCAGACTGTAAACAATCAGGCACAAACTCCAAGTGGTACAATGCCGGTCGCTGTTCTAACAACAAATGTCCCGGGTCACTGGACTTTGACCTACGATGCAAAGATTCCTCTAATTTCTGCTGCGGGGTGAAGCAAATGGAGATAAAGGAGATCAACTGTGGCAGCTACATTCTTCCAATAAAGATTGTAACAGAATGCGGTTGTCAGAAATGCGTCCAGCCCAAAATTCTGGTACGGGGTCGGGTGGTTGCCGCGGACAATAACGAGCCTTTACGATTTGGACACATTTTTATAGGGAAGGAACGAATAGGAATCACGGGCTATCAGGGTGGGTTCACAATTCAAGTTCCCTCTGACACCCAGCGTCTGGTAGTAAACTTTGTGGATCCGTCTCAGAAGTTCTTAGACACTCTGAAAGTGTTTGTGTTTGATAAAAAGGGTGGTTCAGTTTACCATGATGTCAAAGTAATGCGAAAGCAGGAGCCAATCGACATCAATGCTGCAGAGACTAATACTATTTATCTGGGTGAAATTAAAGGAGAGGAGCCCATCGGTCAGCTGGTCATACCTCCAAACTCCTTCCACAAGGACACGGGGGAAATCTACCAAGGCACGGTTAAAGCGAGTGTCACATTCTTTGATCCACGCAACGTCACGACAGCTGCAGCTATTCCAGGAGACCTGAACTTTGTAGGTGATGAAGGTGATGTACTCCCTTTAAGGACGTATGGGATGTTTTCTCTCGATTTCAGAGATGATGCAAATCAGGCGATCCTTGGTGCTGGTGAGATGCAGGTGCTCCTTGATACAGAGCATGTCAAAATGCCAGAGCATATACCTGGTATGAAACTCTGGTCTCTTAATCCAGACACGGGCATTTGGGAAGAAGAAAGCAGTTTTCAACCTACTCAGGTTTCAAGTGGTGAAAACGGAAGGAAAAAACGAGAGGAGCGCACGTTCCTGATAGGAAACATGGAAATCAGAGAGCGCAGACTGTTCAACCTGGATGTTCCTGAAAATCGCAGGTGCTATGTCAAGGTCCGTGCGTACATGAGTGACAAATTCTTGCCTACTGAGCAACTTGAGGGTGTAGTGATCAGTCTTATAAATCTGGAGCCCAGGCCTGGATACTCATCAAATCCGAGAGCTTGGGGACGATTTGACAGTGTGATAACAGGACCTAATGGAGCTTGTCTTCCAGCCTTCTGTGATGCCCAGAGACCTGATGCGTACACAGCTTATGTCACAGCCACGATGGGAGGTGAAGAACTTGAAGCAGCACCCTCTACACCAAAAATGAATCCTAACATCATTGGTGTATTACAACCGTACTTAGACAAATTAGATTACCAGCGATCAGATCACGACGACCCGGCGCTCAAAAAAACTGCCTTTAGAACCAATTTAGCCAAGCCAAATCCAAACAATGTGGATGAAACCAATGGACCGATATATCCTTATCAAAGCCTGATTTCATGCGAAAGCGCTCCCATTGATGCAAATCATTTCCGTTTTTTCCGTGTAGAGAAAGACAAATACGAGTACAACGTGGTACCGTTTCAGGAGAATGATCTCACAACTTGGACTGGGGATTACCTCTCATGGTGGCCAAACCCTCAGGAGTTCAGGGCTTGCTACATCAAAGTTAAGATCCATGGAGAAACAGAAGTTATGGTCAGGTCAAAGAACTTTGGCGGGACTCATTCTCAGACCAGGGGTCAGCTGTATGGGATCAGGGACATACGCAGCACACGTGATTTAAGGCATGCAAACACATCTGCTGCTTGCTTAGAGTTCAAATGCAGCGGAATGCTTTTTGACCAAGGTGCTGTCGACCGGTCTCTGATTACTGTCCTTCCGCAGGGCAACTGTCGACGGATAAGCATCAACAGTCTCCTGCAAGAGTACCTTACAAAGCACCCACCTCTTCTACAGAACAACGAGTCTCATGCATTTACCATGTTAGCACCTGTAGACCCACTGGGCCATAACTATGGAATATACACGGTCACAGACCAGAACCCACGCATCGCCAAAGAGATCGCCATCGGACGCTGCTTTGATGGTACATCAGACAGTTTCTCGAGGGAAATGAAATCAGATTCTGGAGTTGCTCTTACTTTCAGCTGCCCCAAGAGAACTGTAAACCGTGAGAGCCTGTTCCAGCGCCTGCAAACAAATCCTGGTCAGACCTTGTCACAAATGGCTCGGGACATGAGGGAATCACAGGGAACGCAGGTCAGAAGAGGGTCAGCACAAGTGGTGGCATATCCTTCTGAACAACAGAGCAGGATCCAGAACCGCAGAGTTAGCAACAGCAGCCGAAGAAGAACCGGTACACGGACTCAACAGAGGCAGTAGATCTGCCTAAAAGTGAGTATATTGCATGATTCTTTGTTTTAATACATTTCTGTAAATGTAAATTTGCCTCTGAAAAGAGAATTAACTTCTTTTTCCTCTCATCTGTATAAAGGTTGTTGGCTGAAGACAATCACAGAAATGATGGAAATAACAAACTTGGTCAGTCTGGACGTTTAGATGATTTTTCAGTGATTTTTTGAGCCAAGTTTTATTATGTTGCTATAAACTCACCCTGGACATGTTCTCTCCAGGTTTCTGAAGGGAACTGTCATTAACATGCTTCTTCATTCCCACGTAATTACTTGATATAATAGGAAATGTCTTTCATGTTGAGGACGGATACTTTTATTTATTACAGTTATGAAAAATCATCAGTGCAACTGTACAGTTTCATCATTGATCATACAGTGAAACCATTTAATATAAACATAACAACTCCAGAACGAGCTGTACATAACGAAGGCTCCTGATACTCTGTTATAAAGTATTGACTGTAGGAGTGATGCATGCTGTTTATTGGTCATGAACCTTAATGAACTAAAAACAATGCTACTCTGGCTTTCTCTTTTTCCAAATTAGCCCTGTAATGGCCCAAATGTAACTTAACCATTTTCATTTGACCAAATAAACTAAGCCAAAGAAATCAAATCTCACTGGCAGTCTGAGCAGAGTCTGGGTTAGAACTTTAATAATAATAATAATAATAGCCTTTGGTTTGGAATTTCAAAGACTCCAAACTACCAACTAAATCTTAAAGAAATTGGGTCAAAGCAATAAAATGTAAATTATAGTTTTAAATCTCTTTAATCATAACAGTAACGTGTAGTATGGTAATCCCAATAGTTTGTATATAGGATTTTTAATATAGTATACTGTTCCTCTTGGGTGTCTGTCTGTCTCTTGACGTGCAATAATTCTGACAATGACTTGAGAGCCCTAATCAAACCAAATCTGCTATGTGTGTTCGATCTGTTCGAAGCTGTGCTAATCTCTACACAACTTTAATTCTTTTTCACAAACAATGTATTTCCATCTTACTGTCTGTTCCTAAAAGCATCTCAGCATCCTTCAAGACCTAAGCAACTTTTCTTGAGTGTTCTCTTGTTGGACATTTTTCAGCTTTCTGAATCAGAGACTCTTGAGTTTATAGCTAAAATAAACACATTTTACCTGAAGTGATCGTCTCCTGACGTGCTTCTACAGTTCATATGATTTTAGTTAATGGTACAAAAATTATCTGAATGATCTGGATAATCTGGATGTACAGAAATAAATGTATTTGCATCTAAAGTAGACCTGATACATTATATGGTCCGAAGGTTTATAGAAATCTGGCTGTAAGGTTGGTTTGTGCTTCTTGAACATGCCATTCCACATTTGGTCTCCGTTCGCTGTATGGGAAGATGTTTCACTAGATTTTAGAGTTTGCTGATGTATGTTAGAAAGTGAGGAGGTCTGGGGTACAGTCAGTGTTTACATTCATCATGTTCAATAGGAGGAGATCTTCCACTCCAACTCATTTAAAGAAGATCTTCATGGAGCTGGCTTTGTGCACAGGAGCATTGTCGTGCTGGAACAGGTTTGGGTCTCCTAGGTAAAGTAAAGGCAACATTTCATGATCCAAAGACGTCTTGTACAATTGTATGGCTCCAACTTTTGGGCTCCAACTTTCCAACCACATATGGCTGGAAAAGTCAGGTGTCTCAATACTTGAAATATTTAAAATTATCAAGCAGGACACCAAGAAAGAGAAGATTTTTGATGATGAGATAAAAGTCTGTTATTTGAGCACTAACTAACTACAATGCTACAGTTTTCTAGCTATACGTAACATTAACATGGCTTCAAATACTATATGCACATAAACAGGAAACAGCTTTTAGTTGTTTTTTTTGTGCAGGTGTTAGCGACAGGGTGGACTCCAGCTTCTGAACCTCTGAAACCAATGCCCTTGATGATAGCATTTATTTCTCAAAGACTGTTTAACAATCAGGGCATGCTAATTAAGCATTACATTGAGCATGTAATGAGCTGAACATTGTAAGTGTTTACAATGGGCCTGTCTGAATCCCAGGAGTCCCATGAAACAATAACAAATTAGATAAGAAACAGGTTTAAATCGTCCGTAAAATCTTTACACACTTTCAGCTGGAATACTTTGTAAAAATCTGGAGATTTCTTTTCTCTTTTCTTTCTTCCTTGTGATGCAGTTCATTCCAGAGCAGTTTAATAGGATTTAGGTGCGGTGACTAGGCAGACGCCAGACGTCTGTTTACTCTCTAAATAACACTAACAGAACTCGGACGTACGCTCCGGACGTACTCATCGTCTAGTTTGATCCGCAGTCCAGACGGAATTGTGTGGTGTTGAAGTATGGAATGGAGCCATGTTGGTTCATTTCACTATTCACCCCACATGTGTATAATGAGTGAGCATGTTCTCCAAATATAAGCAGAGACGTGTGAAGTGGAACGTGACTTAGCTGCATGGATTTTCAACCTACTGATACTTCCTAAGGAGACAGTTTAATGAAATTAGTATCGTAATTTTACCTAATTTGTTGCATAGAAACAAAAAGAACACGTGTTTCTCAAAACCCTCTAAAAGACTTATTTCAAGAATATGCATTTCTCGCATTTTAAAGTTTGCTTACTTTTGATAAACTGATATAATTTACAGAATAACAATTTTACACTCGGAAATAAAAGTTCACTGTGATAACCGACGTCACCCACAATCTCTTTCTAAATAAAAAAATTTGATTTGAAAGGCATTTATATGTGTTTTTTTTAAACCCTCTTTGTTAGATTGGCCTTTCTGGGACCTGAGGTGTCTGATACAGAGTCGATCATGAGGTTAATTAACTGTGTCAGGAAGTAAAACTGAAAAAAGGGAAGAAATCTTTTGTTATTTACATTAAATCCATTAAATCCTCACTTTCCATCCAGACCCTGAGAGTGCAGAAGACAACTGAGCAACATATATAAACACTGCCAGAAACATAATGAAGCTTCATGTCAGAAAAGTCAGTTGTACTGTTTTTTCGGGGTCCAGAGAGTCAAGCGTGTTGACAGGCAGAGTTGTTAATGCGTCCCATCGGCCTGAATAATCACAGATGTGTGAGTTATAAGAAAAAAATTTTAAACCTTGTTAATTTGTACAGGTCTTAACGAGGACAGACGGCGCTTGTTTTCTTTTTTTTTAGTTTTTAAAGGTTAAAATCATATGCATCATATGTTCTTTGTTAAGCAGGGATCATTAACAGCTTGGGGATTCGGAATATATGTGGAATTTCTGGATGAAACTGAGATTGAACTGAGCGCTTTAAGAGATATATAAACTCTGAAGGAACACCAGGTAGATTATTGTGTAAGATTCCTCCTCTCCCATTCTACACTTCTATGCATCACGCTGCATGTTTAATGCCGAGTTAAATATCCTTAAAATAAACAATTTACGCTGCTGCAACACAGAAAAGGACAATCTGGCCTCCTTTTTGAAATCCCTGAGCTGAGCGTAAGCACATGTCTTTTCTCAAGTGTCTGGCTGGTTTCAGAGAGACTATAACTTATTCAGGAATCTCCTTTGGGCAAATGTGCTCCGGGTAATTTCACCACTGCCTACTATATAATATGTGTTATATGGCTGCCACTTTGGTCTGGAAAAAATCTCTGGTTGTAATAAAAAGCATTTTATAAATCATTCTCGGGAATTTCCTGTAAATTTTGTGTAAGTTATAGCATGGCAAATCCTCATCTCTTGTTAAGCGATAATTACAGAATCTGTTCACTTTAACTGTAAATAAAGAATTCTTGTGCTCATATACTGTAAATATTTATATTTATTTTTACATTTATATGTATATATTTATATTAATATTTTTATATTTTTTATATTTATATTTAAATGTATATTAATATATATATATATATATATATATATATATATATATATATATTTATATATTTATATATACACACTACTCATCATATTCTGAATTTGGGGTCCGTTAAACGATACACACCACAATCCATAAATACACTATATGGCCAAAAGTTTGTGGACACCTGATCATAAGATAGTTTTGTCCTCTAGGAGCATCAAATTCCACATTTAGTCCCCATTTGCTGTTATAATAAGCTCCACTATTCTGAGATGTTCCACAAACCTTTGTGGAGATTTAATGGAGAGTCAGGAGGGTGTTTATACAGTGAGATACTGATGTAGGTGAGGTCAGGAGTTGAACACATTTTACCTGAAGTGATCATCTCATGATGTGCTTCTACAGTACATATGATTTTAGTTTACAGTACAAACAATTACTACATGATCTGGATGGTACTGTTAGGGTGTCCCAATACTTTTGGTCTCACTGTGTGTTTCAAATATATACCACAACATTTAAAATTCAATTCGATTTGTTATTCTGGTGCAGAGCTCATCCTACTGAAGATCCACCTCAGATTTTACAAAGTACAAACAGGGCGACTCCAGACAATGCTAAAGACACATCTCACATCTTCTCACATCTCCTCACATCTACTGAAATCTCCTTACATCTCCTCACATCTACTGAAATCTCCTCACATCTACTGACATCTACTGACATCTCCTCACATCTCCTCACATCTACTGAAATTTCCTCATATCTCCTCACATCTATGGAAATCTTCTCATATCTCCTTACATCTACTCATATCTCCTCACACATACTGACATCTCCTCACATCTCCTCACATATACTGAAATCTCCTCATATCTCCTCACATCTACTGACATCTCCTCATATCTCCTCACATCTACTGACATCTCATATCTCCTCATATCTCCTCACATCTACTGAAATCTCCTCAAATCTCCTAACATCTCCTCACATCTCCTCACAAAACTCTCAATCATACACATTTATAAAACCAGTTAATATCTGATGCAAATCCCAGTGTAATTTTTTTTACAGTGAAAATGTTAAATACATATTAAAGTAAAAAAGATGAATAATAATTTTGAATATATTTTTCTATTTATATAATTTTGGATTCACAGATATTTTAAATGTTCCTCCCACATGCACGAGTCATGACATGATAAAATCTCTGCAGTTTCCAGTCCCCTTTTTTCTGTCTGCATGAAATGAGTCCATTAATCATGTCTTAAACTTCAGGCTGTGTTTTTTTCAATGTGACACTACAAGTGAAAAATTGTTGTAATAAAACACAATATGTGAGCAGCAGCAGCTAAACAGCAGGGGAGCGTCGGCGCTTTTCTGGACCCAGACGCCGAAACCTAACTGTAATTAATGACGTTTGGTCCTCAACTACAGTCTTAATGTTTTGCTGATAAATAACACACTACCAGCTAACACTCGGTCAGATGATTGTCCTGCTCAGGACTGCAGTGTGCAGAACACTTCTGCAGATAAGCGTCCATCACTGAACAGTACACCTTAGCAATGATGGAACTGAGGATGTTCCATTTTGAGTCCGGTTCCTCTCAAGGTTTCTTCCTCATGATTTTCCTTCACCTCAGTTACTACTGACTCATTCATTAAAGATAAACTTATAATTATAAGAACAAACTAATACATTCCAACCTTATAAACTGGGTGAAGCTGCTTTAAGATAATGTCCTTTGTTAAAAACACTCTATGCTCTTCACCCAAACCTGTTCCAGCATAAAGATCCAGCTCCATGAAGATATACTTTCAATGGGTTGGTGTAGAAGATCCCCTGCTACAGAGCTCCAACCCTATTGTACATGAATGAATGTAAGCACTGACTGCACTGACCCCAGACCTCCTCACTTTCTCACCTACATCAGGACCTGACTTTACTCACACCCTTGAAGCAGAATGAATCTCCACAAAATCTAGAGGAACATCTTCCCAGACGAGTGGAGCTCATTATAAGAGAAAATAGGGACTAAATGTGGAATGAGATGCTGAAAAAGAAGCCAAACTTATGGTTGGGTGTCCACATACTTTTGGTGATACAGTGTATCTCAGAGGTAAAGATTAGAATACATCTCTTTGAACTTTTTCTCTGTTTTATTGTTTAGTGTGAAGATGAGGCGAGGTGTCGAGGTAACAATAATTATTTTAACTAATCCTACAATACGCATGCAGCTTTCAGGCGCTGCTCAGAGGAAATGAAAACATTCCTTTGTTCCTCAGATGGAACTTGGGTAAATTTCACATTCATAGTTTAGAAGACTGAACCCACAAATGATACACTGGAGAAACTTAAACAAACTGTTCGCAGAAGCAGAGATTTGTCTTCGAAAATAAACTCCTAGTTATGTTTTACAAAATCCATGAATTAAAAAAAAAGAAAGGAAATGGACAAAATGTCAAACAAAATGAAGACAAAAGATGTGGAAAAGATGTGACCCACCAAGATCTTCTGAGCCAAGCCTTTATTAGTTAATTAATTAATTAATTTAGTAATGAATTATTTACTTTAATTATTTATGTATTTATTTTAATAGATTATATTGTATTTTAAAATAATTTTTACATATTTAGAAATGTATCTAGAAGCTGTTCGATGCTTATTGAGGTCCACGAGTGTTCAAGGTTTGAGAACCAAAACTTTCTACAGATTTATTTTAATTTAGTGGGAATTTTTTTTTTACACATTTCAAGCAAACAGTCATAATGGAATTTGTGTGTATAAAATGTATAGCGCAAAAATACTCCACTCCAAACCCTGATCCTGATCATAAGTTTGTACAGTATAGTGATAAATCTGCAGGTGTGGTCTGTGTTCCTCCACTGGGAGAATCTGATGCCTTCAGAAATGTTGTAATTATAAGTTAAGTCCTACAGAGAGCGTTGATTAGAGCCCAGGAGAGAAACGGTGTACATCTTTTCGAAAGACATTATGTGATTCTAATTAGTCTAAAAATGCTATAATTAGCTTAGCACAATCATCACACGGTTGAATTAATCAGATGATTGTAATCCGGTGTGTGAGCTTTTGGTTCTGAGTAATCTGGGTGTTTTTTTTCTACTGAAATAACACGCAGGATTTAAAGATAAAGATTAGAGATATCTAACCAGCTTCCAACTTAGTTATTTCATCTAGTTCAGTCAGGGTCCTGTAATTTAGAGAAAAAAAGGAAAAGCTCACTTTTTTTTGCAATTTTTAGTTTGAGGTAATTTCCAGTCAATCAGTAAACACAGGGTTCATGATTTTATTCTCAATAATATAAAACACTGGTTTATATGTTTGTTTGTTCCTTATAATTAAAACTATATCCCTAATCAGTGATCCAGTAGTGACTGTGGTGAAGAAAAAACTCCCTGAGATGGCTTAATGAAGAAACCTTGAGAGGAACCAGAATCCAAAGGGAACCTCATCCTCATCACCAAATGTCCATCATTATAGATGAGGTGTTTAATAAAAGTGCTTCAATTCAGAACTGTTCATACAAACTGTGGTCCTGAGCACATTGTAGTAGAGTGATATTAATTACAGTCCAAATCCATCTTCAGGTTCTTAAGTTGCTCGGTGACTTCATGGATCTTTGGATCTGTATGTACATTTGTATAAATCCCAGTGTCATATCTATAGAAATTCTCCCCAGAACGTTCTTGTGACTCTGGAGCAACTCTTCTTTATCCTGGAACTGCATATTTGGATTAAACTTATTTAATGATGGTTTCCAGTCAATTACTGTAACTAAATAACAAACTACATAATAATAAACAGATTTGATATTGGTGGAGTTTCATTTCTACTGATGGAAGAACATTAAAAAGAAAGAAAAGGAAAATAATCACGTCTCCTTTACTACGATTTACAGACTTGTTTCAGGACGACGCTTCTCCATTATGACTTGTGCTTTCAGAGGCAGTGATATGTAGAGACGCCGACAGCTCACTCTGCAAACTCAACCAGTCACCTGTATGCATGATTTAACCGCTCACTGGGCCATGTGTAGGAAAAAATCAACTGGCTGTGAATTAGCAGTCATGTGTGGTTTGGAATAAGGACGCGTGTCCTGCCAAAAAAACACTCCTCACACTGAACCCTTCAGTAAGTTCTGGCCACAGAACCGTTAAGTGATCCACAAGAGTCTGATTTCACTGCAAGTCTTTCATCATTGCTCTTTATTGTAACATTTTTTATACATTTATAATAATAGTCTCATTGTGATTCTGCCATCGTTTGGCTTTTAACAGAGAAATATTACTTTCGCCAAAGACGAAGACCAAAGTTGAAACACGAGATGTGTGTGTTTTGAGATATTACATTTAATACAAATGATTGCCTTATAACCAAAATAAAAGTATTTTTGCATAGAAATGTTTATTCAAAGCAATTTGAGGCAGAATTACAATCTAATACCAAAACCTGGGACAAATCTGATTCTGATTTCAACATCTTAATGTTTCCAAAAAAGCCCACACATGGAATGACCAAAAGTGTTGGGACTTTTTCAGCCAGATGTGGTTCCTCCTTAAACTCTTAGCAGGAGGTATAACATTGTATTGGGTGTCTTCAGATGCAGAAGCATGAAATTTCCCCTTCACTTGAGACCCAAACCTGTTCCAGCATGACGGTGCACAAAGCCAGCTCCATGACTCTTTCCATGGGTTGAAGTGGAAGATCTCCTGCTATAGAGCTCAGAACATCTTTGGGATGAATGTGAACACTGACAGCACCTCAGGCCTCCTCACTTTCTTACCTACATCAGTACCGTCTCAAGGTTACGAACGTAACCCTAGTTCCCCGAGGGAGCGAGGCGCTGCGTCGAACGCTATGGGAACGCCCCTGCGTGACCACGCTCTGAACCACGTGTGAAATCTAGCCAATAGGCAAGCCGTGGCGTCATAGACAGGCGACGTCGCTAAACCAGGAAGCTACAAGATGGCTGTGCGGTGGTAGCGACATTAGCTTCTGCAAAGAGAGAAGGTAAGCGCCGCGGGATGCAGGGAGTGTGGCATGGAGCGCGGCGTCTCGTTCCCTCGGGGAACTAGGGTTACGTTCGTAACCTTGAGGCGTTCCCCTTCAGGAACTCGAGCTGCGTCGGCGCTATGGGAGCAGTGTCCAATCACGCCACACTGACCAGACCCTGCCAAGAGTGAGGGCCTCGGCACCAGCACGTGGGACAGAGGAGCCGGGGTGGCTCTGAGGTCGAGGCCATAGAACCTGACAAAGGTCAGCGGGTGGACCAACCCGCAGCGTCACAGGCGTCCCGGAGTGACACTCATGTGCACCCGGCCGCAGAGGCCGCCACACTCCGGCGGGCGAGCCCTGACCGCGATCGGGCGGGGACCAGGACTCGCAGCCGAACAACTGCACCAACCACCTCCAAGGACTCGTCCTGTGGAGATAAGCACCCAGTGCTCGCACTGGACACAGCCGGTCTCGTAACCCCTGGTCGGGGCTATAATAGAGGAGGGCAGAATGCCTGTAACACGACACATCGTGTGGGAGCACCTGGCCCGTGTAAGAACACTCTGGGCATGCCAGGGGCAACTCCAGGTGGGACGAGGCAACTGCCAAGTCCCAGACAGGCACTCCAGTCGTGTCCCGGGCCACAGCCTCCGGGCGCCGCGGAGGAAGCGTGTCACCAATGGGACCTACCCAGCGAACACGGAAACCCTCAGGGTCGAAGGGTTAACCCAAACTGTACCTGCAAAACACCAGAACTGAACCGACCGGGCAGTCATCTGGGTCCAAGTCATGGTGCTCACACCGTGACGCGAACAGTCGCCATCGTGCGGCATACGACCTCCTCATGGAGGAGCTCTGGAGTGAGAGGGGCCTCTACTACCTCGGTAGAGAACAGCCGCTACAAACTGTGTCCCCTCAGGGGCCACAGGCTCCACAACACCGGGCGGGGTGAACCAGGGTTCCGCCCGCCAACCAGGTGCTACCGGAGGAGACAGACTCCCTACCGGCAAAACTTTCCCAGAACTCCCGAGAGCAGCGCAATCGGGGAAAAGCGTACAGGCGTAGCCTCGGCCAAGACCGTCCACGGCAGCCACTGTCTCGACAGGCGTCTGCTCAGGCATCCAACCGTCCGGGATGTAACCGGCTCTAAATGAGAGGAGTTCGTCCGGGACCACAAGAGACCCCTGCGCCCGTTGCTCGCAAGGGCGAGACCGAGGTCCCCGGTGGGCGATGTCGAGACCACCGCAGCATTGTCGGCGGACCAACACATAGCGATCTCTAAGGACTGGGAGAAAGAGTTGTAACTCAACAACACTGCCAGCACCTCCGGCAACCTATGTGCCACAAGAGGCGGGCGCTCCACAGACCCTGGGAGGAGTGGCCACTCATGACCGCTCCCCACCCCGTGATGGAAGCGCCCGTCGTTAGCGTTACGCGACGACAAGGAGTCCCTAAAACGGGGCCTCGGGACAGAACGTAAGGTTCTACCATGCAACCAAGGCTCGTGGGCACACCGTAAGACCTTGATGTGATGACACAGACTCCCTCAGGGGGAGAACCTACTGCCCCGGAGCCACCACTGGAGGGGCCACATGCGGACACTGCCGACATGAGACCCAGCAGCCTCTGGAACTGCCTCACAGTGACCAGGCGGCCTGCCCCTACCCTCCTGACTGCAGTGAGGATGACTACAAACCGGGCGGGAGACAACCGTGCCCGCAACTCGGCCGAGTCCCACACCACGCCGAGAAAGTGGCCCTCCGCGCTGGGAAAGTACACACAACCCGGCGTCCCAGTCCGAACCCCAGTACCTTCATGCAGGCGGGAACAGCACCTCAATGCCAAACCGCCAGGTGGTCTAATGAGCCACCATCAACCAATCGTTGATATAATACAGAACGCGGATGCCCTGAAGCCGCAGCGGGGTCAGTGCTGCGTTCACGCACTCTGTGAAGGCACGGGTGAGGCGCTAGGCCGCACGGAAGGACCGATATTGGTAAGCTTCACCAAAGCAACCTCAGGAACCTCCGTGCGCGGTGAAGGGCGGCTGCATGGGAGCATGCAACCTCCAGATCTAGCGTATGACAAATCAGTCCTTGGACATGACCTGAGACACGACCTCTCTAAACGAGAAACCTGAACCCGAGCCCCAAAAGTGAGTGGTTCAAGTAGCAGAGATCCAGAATGGGACGCAACCCACCGTCCTTCTTCGGAACAACGAAGCACGGGCCGTAGCAGCCTGACTCGCAAACTGAGGGGGGAACCACCTCAATGGCCCCTTTCCCCAGGAGTGTGCGCACTCCCTGTTCCAGGACCAGGGCCTGCACGGGCCGGGGAGGAGAAGATGCGAACCGAATCGCGCAACCCTTCTTCACAGTACGCAGGACCCCCGAGAGACTCCAGGCAGCCCTAAGACTGACAGAAAGTCTCCACAGGAGAACCAACCCCTCGGGCTGGCCCCGACCCACTCAGAGCGGCTGGGCGGTGCTCTGCAGCCGACCACACCTCCTGAGAGGTGGCGGAACCCCCGTCCGCAGCGATCACGCGGGCGGAATACGGGAGCAAACCGCTGGAAGCTGCGCCTGAACACGACCCGTGGCAGGGCTAACAGACAGTCCTCCTGAACCCAAACGGCAGGAGCAGCGTACTGCGGCCGTTGAAGCCTCCTGAGAGGCGGCGGAACCCCCGTCCGCAGCGATCATACGGGCGGAATACTGGGAGCAAACCGCTGGAAGCTGCGCCTGAACACGACCGTGGCAGGGCTAACAGACAGACCTCCTGAACCCGAACGGCAGGAGCAGCGTGCTGCGGCCGTCGAAGCCCCTGAGGCGGCGGATGACACCCATCCGCAACGAACTGTCGGCGGAAATAAGGGAGTTAACCGCTAGAGGGAGGCAGCGTCCGAACACCCTGTGGCAGGGCATGAGGTGCGCACCGCCTCCAAAATGCAAGCCATCAGGCCTCGCACCATAGCCCGTTCACCAGAGGCGAGGACGACCTCAGGCCGTCCAGCCCTCCTCGGCCTAGAGAGTCGCCAGGGCCCCTAGGACCGCCCAGCGAGTCGGGTGGCAACACTCTCTCACCGGGCCATCTCGCTGTGCCTGGGCGTACCAGGCGCGGCTGCCGCTGAGCAGCTCCATCGGAGCAGCGAGGAACTACCACTGAAACGCCACCGCGCCTCCTGAACCCGCCAGCAATCACCCTTACCCACAGCGTCACCAGGTCAGGCCAGGAGGGACACCATGACGCTCAGAAGGAAGCTCGCATCATCCCCCATAGCAGGCCAGCCTGGTATGCCTGCAACACACTCATCGTGTGGAAGCAACCTGTAGCCTGACCTGCCGCGCAGCGCCACCCACCAGAGCCAAGCGGCGCCGTAGGCAAACCGATGGCCGTCACAGGCGCAACACTCGGGAGAGATAGCTAGCTAGCATCTCCACCACAAGCGGCAACGTCCGTAGCCGCGCCACGCAGATCAATAACATTCGCGCTGGCGAAGAACATCGGAAAAGCATGCGGCGTCCACGGGCCTCCCAGGACCCAGACACCTCGGTGCGCAGATCAGGGGCGCTGAGGCTGTGACACAGTGCAGGAAACGCACAACCAGCTCACTGGCGCGCTGCTCCCGCCACACGACCGGCCAAGCTAATCCAGCTCGGACCGGCCCGTGCCACGACCACAAGGAGCTCCATATACAGCACAGGCTGTGAGGAGTCCGCAGGCTCGCCAGCATCCACCAGCTCAACCTCCTCGGAGAGAGACATGTAATGCTGCGCCGCCCGCACCGGGAGAAGAAGCAGCCGCCAGGCATGCTTCCCCTAATTTCGAAATTTCATCCACCTCGGAGGAAGAATACGGAGCACCGCGTCACACACACGGAAAAGAACCGATACCAAGCGGCGCTCTCCCGGGGCAGGAGCTCGGCTAGCAGCCGGGAGCGATAGCCACACGGCTAAAGCTAACAGCCGATACCATCGAGCCAAAGCCTCGAGGAAGCGCTCACCTCGGAGGCGCTCTCTGAAATTCTCCACCTCGGAGGAAGAATACGGAGCACCGCGAACGCACCGGGAAGAACCGTTACCAAGCAGCGCAATCCCGGGAACGGGAGCTCGGCTAGCAGCCGGGGCGCATAGCCACACGGCTAAATGCTAACAGCCGATACCATCGAGAGCCAAAGCCTCGAGGAAGCGCTCACCTCGGAGGCGCTCTCTGAAATTCTCCACCTCGGAGGAAGAATACGGAGCACCGCGTCACACACACGGAAAAGAACCGATACCAAGCGGCGCTCTCCCGGGGCAGGAGCTCGGCTAGCAGCCGGGGCGCATAGCCACACGGCTAAATGCTAACAACCGATACCCTCGAGAGCCGACTAAGCACGCTCCTAAGCTAAGCAAACAACACATCGGCTGCGTGTCACCCCGAAATGAATCGGGCAAGCAGGAGACACGCAGACGAATTTTGCCTGCATATAAGCTCATGACTGCACAGATAACACACTCAAAGCGCTTACCTGAACGAGCAGAAGCTAATGTCGCTACCACCGCACAGCCATCTTGTAGCTTCCTGGTTTACGCGACGTCGCCTGTCTATGACGTCACGGCTTGCCTATTGGCTAGATTTCACACGTGGTTCAGAGCGTGGTCACGCAGGGGCGTTCCCATAGCGTTTCGACGCAGCTCGAGTTCCTGAAGGGGAACTGACTTTACTATCACCCTTCTGGCAGAATAAGCAACTAATCTCCAAAAGAACACATCTTCCCAGAAGAATGGCGCTTTTTCATAACAGCAAATGGCAATGAAAGGTGGAATAAGATGTTTAGAAAGAAGCACATAGCAATCTTATGCTCAGGTGTCCACAAAGCTTTTTGGTCATGTTCCAGATTAATGCTTTAACTCATGCTTGCTGATTGAACAAATCTATAATTAAGTTATATATTAGTTTGTTTTATAAAGACTCAGAGAGAATGTAGATTAGAAAGTAAGTTTTACTCATTTGGAATTCTTTCTGTCCAACAGTTACACAAAAGCAAACCCCAAATCCATGATCTCTGTGACCCTTTGACACGTTCCAAAATAAAATAATATGAAACTTTGAAACAAAACCCTTATCATGCTGTTAAAGTTCAGACTCTCTGCTTCAATCTTGCATCTTAATTTTTTTCATTCTTAGAGCCAAAAGCAATTTGCTGTCTTTTCATAATGACAGAAAAAAACCTTAATAAATGTTTCCATCCAGACGCTTTGAAATAAACCAGACATAAACGTTCATCAGCTTATTGGCAGTGGAATCAACAAACCCTGACTCAAACACTAACCATCGACCTGACATCATAAAACTTACCACATAGAACCATACAATCAATTACATTAACAACAAGCATATATAATAGCGTCTCTCTCTCTCTCTCTCTCTCTCTCTCTCTCTCCTCTATCTCTCTCTGTCTGTTTCTCTCTCTCTCTCTCTCTCTCTCTCTCTCTCTCTCTCTCTCTGTCTCTCTCTCTCTCCTCTATCTCTCTCTCTCTGTCTGTTTCTCTCTCTCTCTCTCTCCCTCTCGCTTTCTCTCTCTCTCTCTCTCTCTCTCTCTCTCTCTCTCTCTCTCTGTCTGTTTCCCTCTCTCTCTCTCCTTCTCGCTTTCTCTCTGTCTCTCTCTCTCTCTCTCTCTCTCTCTCTCTTTCTGTCTCTATCTCTCTCTCTGTTTCTCTCTCTCTTTCTCTCTCTCTCTTCTCTCTCTCTCTCTCTCTCCCTCTCGCTTTCTCTCTCTGTCTCTCTCTCTCTCTCTGTTTCTCTGTCTGTCTCTCTCTCTCTATCTCTATCTCTCTCTGTTGAGCTCCACATGCTTATGAGATACTTGTGATCCTGTTTTCTCCTGAGATCCTAACCTGCCTGATCCACTCTGATACCTGATGGACACATGAACTTCCTAAAGATCCATGGGATTACTGTATATGATGAACACTGAGGAACCATGAAGATGGATTTTTGTCTGTATTTAAGATTTTAGGACTACAATTACCATGAACAGTTCTTACCTCAAGTCACAATCAGTGAACAGCTGATAACCTCAATCATGATAGAGCTATAATGAATGAGAAATAAGGGATGAGGATGAAGTTCCCAGTAGAGTCTGGTTCCTGTCAGGGAGTTTTCCCCTCACCACCATCATCTCTGAATCACTCATCCAGGATAAAGTTATAGGGATAAATAAAGGCGGTGTATCAGTGTTAGTTTCTTAGAGGAGATGATACGATACGACCAGTTATATGAGGTGGTACGAAACATTTGTAGACTAATGGTGTAACTGGTGCTGTTCTGACCCTCTTCCTGAAGATGAAGATTCATTTTGCAAGGGGACTTTTTTGAAGGTGAAACGGTGTGTAAACGTACATAAAAAAAAAAAAACAGAACAAGTTTAAAAACTTTTTAATACCACTTCAAACAATGAGAGAAACTCAGAAGTCTAGACGGGAGCAGCACATGTAGAGGAAAATTACATATAGTGTTTCTCCTCCATTACACCATCGAAGTTCATCTATCAAAAGCATCCTTGTATTCTTAAAGAAAAATCTGTCTAGCTCTGGCAACCACGCTCAAAAATCCCCCCAACTCACAAGGCAGCAATCAACAATCAAACTTTCCAAAAAATATGGTTCCTATTAATATATTTATAAGCTTGAGCCCAAGACCGCATTAAACCAAAAAAAAGGCTTACTTGCAATTAGCATTCAGTCCAGCAGCTGACAAATGACCAAGAAAGGCTAAAACACCTGTCCTGGATTTGACAAGTTCTCCAATGCAGCTCAGAAGCTGGAGATTTATAGCCACGTCCGTTGTCCGCCTGCTCTCCTCTCTTATCCAGATACAATCAAGTTGTGGAGGGAATTGTACAGGAAATAAATTCCAGCTTTTGAATTTCGTC
>NC_060892.1:766489-806489 GCF_014805685.1 Silurus meridionalis
AGGCTGAACCTCAGCACCAGTGTATAGTTTCCCATTGATGAAACCTCCTTTAGAGCATCAGGGTGGATCAGGCTGGTGTGGAGAGCAGAAGTGAAGAAGATCACTGGTATCTCAGGTATCTGCAGTTGTTCACCAACAGACCAAAACCAATTCAGTACTTTTACTGTCCAGTGTGGATGTTAAAAAAAAGGGCATCTTGGAAGAACCCATGGCCACCTAACTGCTGATTTTATTGACAAATCTTTACGTTTACTTTTGTATTTTGAAAGTCTCTCAGATTCAAAGCGTCGTACACACGCAAATGTAAAGTTTTAACGCGTCACGTCGCTGTTGTGAACAAATCGGCTGATAATAAAGACAGAATAAAGCTGTGTTTATTTTAATAAAACTTTAAAAAATAAGTGCTGACGACGAGATCACGAGCTGCGTTTTTTCTTTGCGTCCCTGTTTAGCTTCTGGTTTAGCAGCACATAAGAGACGCATTCGTTTCAGGGCCACCAGGTAAGTTTGAAAAGGAGACTCGTTGAGAAGAACACTGGAGCTGTTTTACTGTGCATGGGGACGATTCTGAAGCTGATTGTGTGGAAACGTAGATAAATAAAGTCGTTTCTTGTGAACAGAGCGAATACAAACGTTTTGATTCCACCACGTGTGTACTGGTGAACTGAAAAGTTCTTTTGTTGAAAGATATAAGCAGATACACCAGATGTTTGAGAGGATTTTGCCGCTTGGGCAGGTCCTAATAATTAATATATACATTTATTTATGTTATTTATTTAACATATTTTTTAATGGAATGTGAATGAATCCATTATTATGACTTGAAGATCAGACCACAGAAATCCAGGTCTTCTTCATGATTATTACAATTTATACAGATGCCATAGATCTTCATCTGAACCTGATAGTAATCATGTGTTGTTTATTTCGGTAATGAAACCGCATTTTGGATAAAAATCCTGAAAACCTGAACATGAGCATAGTTTCTTCTGAGAACGTTCCAGGGTGTTCTGCAGGTTTCTGTTACAGTTACAGCAATAAAATGAGACTGATTTTTGCTGCATGGACATGCGCTTCTCCTGCCATTGTCAACACACACACACACACACACACACACACACACACACACACACACACACACAGATAATTATTGGCAATGCTCTGAAATCATAATGAGTTACATTTAATATTAAATAAATGAGTTGTTAGATTTAATTTGGACCTCATTTTGATCCGGTTCCTGCTCTTCATTATTAGTTATTAGTTTTGGTTCCTGCTCTTCAGCAGATCTTGTGTGGATGATGACTTTAGCAAATGAATGTGTGAAATCTCCATTTCCTTCTTCGGTCGTCTAATATCACTCGGGTTTTCTGTTTTACTAGTCTGTGGTTTTCAGTTTAAATGATGTCCATGGCTGCTCTCATGCAGTAAAATGCCTTTACAGTAAACTCTAATACTCACATCATACAGATATAATCAAGCGTTCTGTGTAAAAGTATTTGCCCTTCCTGGTTTAGAATTTTTAGCATATATATATATATATATATATATATATATATATATATATATATATATATATATATATATATATATATATAGATCATCAAGCTCATTTTAATATTACACAAAAATAACCCGAGTAAACACAAAGTGAAGTGATGAGTTTATTTATTAAGGAAAAAAGCAAACAAATTGGTCTTCTAATCTGGACTTTGAAACAAAAAGTAATGCGTTTAAGTACCAGCACCACCACTGCTGGGCCCCTGTGTAAGGCCCTTAACCTTCACCCACTCAGTTGTAAGTCACTCTGGATAAAGGCGTCTGCCGAATGGCGTAAATGTAGAAGAAAGTTTTTGTGCTCATTATTCAGTAGACAGTATTATTATCTAGTAGACCAAAATGAGACATATTGTGGTACTTGGGTTCTTCTGAACTCATCCCACTGCTCCATGCCTCTATGTCTCACAGATGAGGTTGAAGGATCATGTGAGTCAAATCAAGATGTTTTAAAGAAAAGCACTAACGATGCTGGCACGCTGGAGCTGCCCATCAAATACCTCGAGCAGAAAGATTTTCCAATGACGTTCCCGAGTCTCCCGATCCAGCTCTAGATTTTGTTTGGGAATCTTCTGTTTTATCACTAAACCTGGTCCTTTCTCACAATCAGGACATTTGACTGACACAACAAAAAACAAGACACAGATCTTTCTCAGAGAGAAAACCTGTGAGATCTGTGAGATGATCTTCAACAAACTTTTCCACTAACTTCAACAAAACTTGTGATACGGCAGTCTTTTTTTCAATCCAGTAACTCGACCTTCCCTGAAAAGCTAATGATGTGTGCATACACAAAACATCAATTTACATGCCTGGTTACATCTGGGAACATGTTCCACTAGATTTTTTAAAGATTTTGTGGAGATTCATTGTCACAAGGCTGTGAGTAAAGTCAGGTGCTGATGCTGGTGAGAAAGTGAGAAGGTCTGGGGTGCAGTCAGCGTTCACGTTCATCATGTTCATTAGGGTTGGAGCTCTATAGCAGGAGAACTTCCAATCCAACCAATGGAAAGAAGATCTTCATAGAGCTGGATCTTCTTAATGGAACAGGTTTGGGTCTCTTATTTCAAGTGAAGGGAAAATTTCATGCTACACATCCAAAGACGTCCGTTACAATTTAACAGTCAGGAGAAGAACAGGAACAAGAATCTGGACAAGTCAGGTGTCCAAATATTTTTGTCCATGTAGTGTATTAAACTGAAACCTTTAACACTAGAATGTATTTTATTAATAAAATCAAAGAAATGATTAAACTTCTTAATCAACTTTTCACATTTTTCTGTTTTTTTTTAGACCACATGTTACTATTAGGTACACAAGGAACCCTGATGGTCAAATTATCATGAACTTTTCATCCCCAGTGTGGCAGCTGATATCCCTCTGAGGACGGTGTAAGTTTATCCAGGACTTACCAAGTAAACCTGCAAAATATGGCATCTAAATTTCCTGACTCTGTGAAGCACGTGTTCCTTCTGCCTTACAGTGTATTATTACGTAAACTGTAAGAGTCCGGGGAAGAAACCCGGAGGAACCTTGGGGCAAAGATTGTCCTTCAACTGTGCATTATGCTAAAAAACACAGGTGTGCACATCGTCCCAAAGCAGCTTTACATTAATCCATAATAAATATACATTTAAAATTCATAAATACATCCGTATATATAAGCAATGTGTGAGTCAGAAGTGAAAAAGAGGAAGAAACCTTGAAATAAACCACATTCAAATAGGAACCTCACCCCCATCCTGAACACTGAATATTAGAGGTCGACCGAATATTAAAGGTCTAGAGGCGAACCACTGACGTCGCGTTCTGTTTGTTTTGCATTGCGAGACTGCACGCTGCACGGAGAGAGCTATATTATATTTATTATATATCATTTATTCATTATATAATTTGATTTATTAATTACGAAAGCATGTTGCATTCACAAAGAGAAAAAGAATCACAGAAAGAATCTCATAATTACGACTTAATAGCTCATAATTATGGGATAATTTAGGGCAGTCTGTGGCAGGGGAGCATTTTAGCGCATAACACCGGATCTGATGTTACTGCATCCTTTGCTCGGAAGCGCCTCATTGTGCAACCATGGAGATGTAGCAGCTATCATATGGTTTAGTTTGATGACTGTAGATGTTATGATGGTTCTCACACTGGTTCTCTACACACATTCCTGTTATCTGTTCAGTGTCTACAGGATCTTTACGATGTGAGTATTTGAGGTCTACAGGAAGTCTTTATCTGGACTCACACATCTCCGGTTATTATGTCTTCTTACTCATAGTAAGTCAGAATTAGTGAGTTAATAAGTCATAATAATGAGATATAATGTCATAATTATGAGATCCTTTTTGTGATTTTTTTTCTCTTTGTGAAAGCAACGCACTTCCGTAATTAATGAATATATTCATATTTATTTTATTTAGCACATTTTCATGATTCAGTACTGTTTTTATTATTATTTTTAAAAAGCTAAGTTTAGTACTATCGTTTGATTAATCAGTTATCGGCGAGTACGATCCAACCTCGTTATTCATTCGTTATAGTTCCATCATTGTTGAAGTTATCAGCTGTTTACTGACAGAGACTCGAGTGTCACCTCGTCATGTCTCGTTCATTAGGGAGAAACTTATAGGGATAAATGGAACCTCGTTCCTAATTCCAGACAGTCCTGCAGTTAGAGCGTATTCAACACTCAGTACAGAATTCAACATTTCACATTTACTACACTGCCAGTCCATTTCTGCTGAGCTTTAGTCCCTATTCAATCACAAATGGTTCCCACATTAGGATCTGATTCAAATTACCTCTGTCTATGATCAGAATATCATATTAAAGAACACTGCAGGATTCCAACATATCTGCGGTATGAATCATCTCGAGGAGAAAACAGTACGAAGGTATTGTTACGTGCCAGTAAAACCAATGGAATGAGTGTGAATAAAATATATATTCCCACTTTGGAAGCTTTCTTGTGGTTTAAAAAAGGCTTATAGTGGTATCTCTCTTAAAAGTCGTAGAAAATAATGGATTCTCCACCGTCCATGTGTTTAAATAACGGTTGTTGTTTTGGTCAGAGGTTTGGGGGTTCTCCGCAAGGGGAACCCATGAAAGAGAAGCGACTAGTCGAAATTGAATACCGAGACTCTTAATCCTGCTGACAGATTGTAGGAACAAAGTCTGGCCACAACATTACCTCACTGCAACAATCTTCTGCAAAATATACCTGACCATGGGGTTCACGTCTTCATTTGCAAACCTGGGTATTATCTAACCCTTCAAATATTTGCCTTGATTTGTCATAAAGGCATCTTCAGTCCAACGTGCAATAAAATGGTTAGACATGTAGCCATAAAAATTTCCTTCTTCAGCCCAAAATTACATTTAACATTTTGAAGGTACAGAGTCAGCAGAAAAACTTCGACATGTCACCGGAGGTTCAGCTGAAGAAATGAATCAACAAAAGAATCACCTGCTTTTTTTTTTACTTGTTAACATTATTGGTTGCACAATTCACTCTTTATTAGAACATACGATGGTCATATGAAGGAGAAAGACCTTAAAAGTACGAGCCTGTTTTTTTCCAAAGTGTTTGGAATAAGAATAAGAAAAAGATGCGAGTTGATTTGTGTTAGAACATAGTATTCTTCTCATCGCTAACTCTATGGCTTTCTGTAAAGCCTGGTTTTCACCATTCTCTTCATCCTCTAATGATAAACACAGACTGTCTGCTCCACCAAACCCCCAAACAGGATCCGTCTGCAGAATCCTTCTTTTTTTGATACACTCATTTCTTCTTCTATAATGGATTCTCTCACAGTCAGAAACAGCTGCTCATCTTCTCTGAGTACCCTGAATACATGTTCACAGAGCATCTTATCAGACTTCACCAGGAGAAAATACTTGAATCGAGTGTTTGCTGTTGAACACCGGAGATATCAGACTATCTGAGAACTCTGTGAAATGCTAAAGAACCTGAGAACTCTGTGAAATGCTGAAGAACCTAAGAACTCTGTGAAATGCTGAAGAACCTGAGAACTCTGTGAAACGCTGAAGAACCTGAGAACTCTGTGAAATGCTGAAGAACCTGAGAACTCTGTGAAACGCTGAAGAACCTGAGAACTCTGTGAAATGCTGAAGAACCTGAGAACTCTGTGAAATACTAAAGAACCTGAGAACTCTGTGAAACGCTGAAGAACCTGAGAACTCTGTGAAATACTAAAGAACCTGAGAACTCTGTGAAACGCTGAAGAACCTGAGAACTCTGTGAAATACTGAAGAACCTGAGAACTCTGTAAAATGCTGAAGGACCTGAGAACTCTGTGAAATGCTGAAGAACCTGAGAACTCTGTGAAATGCTGAAACCTGAATATGGCTGTTCTTTATGAACTTGTAATATTGTACACTGTGTTCTGCACACTATGGTGAACAGTAGGTATCAGACATATCTTTACTACTTTAAATTTCTTTGTATCTGTACTTCATCAGAATATTTTTATTTTCTGACTATTTTAGGAGACCAGTTGCTGAAGTTGTGGGAGAAGAATATTGTCCCATATGTGTCTGATACAGGATTCGAGCTGCTCAACAGTTCTGGGTGTCTTTTGTTGTGTTTTTTGTTTATGATGCACCAAATGTATTTAAATGGTAGAAGGTCTAGACTGCAGCAGGTCAGTTCAGCACCTGGACTCTTCTACTATGGTCATGCTATTGTAATAGATGCAGGATGAAGTTAGCATCGTCTTACTCAAATATGCAAAAAGACATTTTCTAGATGGAAGCATTTGTTGATCTAAAACCTGTATAAAGCGTTCAGAATTGATGGAGCCTTTTCTAAAATGTACAAGCTGATCCATTCCACAGGCACTGATGCAACACCATACCATCAGAGATGCAGCTTTTTGAACAAAGCGCTGAGAACAAGTCAGATGGTCCCTCTCCTCTTTAGTCTGAAGGACGTGGTGTCCATGGTTTCCAAAAATAAATTCAAATTTCGATTTTGTCTGACCACAGAACAGTTTTCTGCTTTGCCTCAGGACATTTTAAAAGAGATTTGGCCCAGAGAGGATGGCGGCATTTCTGGATCATGTTCACGCATACCTTCTTCTTTGCATAATTGAAATTCAACCTGCATTTGTGGATGACATGCAAACTGTGTTCACAGACAATAATTTCTGGAGGTGTGAATGAGCCCATGCAGTGATTTCCATTACAGAATCATGACTGTTTTAAATGCAGTGGCCCCTGAGGGCCCGAAGATCACAGCCATCGAATAGTGATTTCTGTACTCTTCCCTTGTGCTGAAATTTCTAAAGACTCTTTGAAACCTTTGATGATGATATGTTCTGTAAACGATGAGATGTTTAACTGTTTTAAAATTTGATGTTGAGGAACATTATTCTGAAATTGTTCCACAGTTTTTAGACACAGTTTTTTCACAGATTGCTGAAGCTCTGACCATCTTTACTTCTGAGAGACTCTGCCTCTCTAAGATACACTACTTATACTCAATCATCTCACTGACCTGCTGTCAATCAACCTCATTAGTTACTAAATGTTTCTGACGATGAAGATGCTGAGATTTTCTTTGGGAGTGATGACGATGGACAGGATCAGAAATACGTTTATTAGAGGCACATGTAGGATGTTTTGGGGAGAAAGTGAGAAGAACAGAGGAACACCAAGGAGGAGGTTTATGGATGTGATGAGGGAAGACATGCAGGTAGTTGTTTTTAAAGAGGCAAATGTAGAGGACAGGGGGGTATGGAGACGCATGATCTGCTGTGGAGACCCCTAATGGGAGAAGCCGAAAGAAGAAGAAGAAGAAGTATGTAAAAAGAATATGGATTTATGAGATTTGCAAATCATTGCATTCTGTTTTCATTAGAATTTTGCACAGTGTCACAACATTTTTGGAATTGGGATTGTACTCAAACAAATTAATTCACAGCCACTCCACATCCCAACAACAATTGTGTTCTCCCAATATGGCTGCCACAAACTCCAGCTCCCAGACTACACATACTCTCCTGCCTCATCTTATTATAAGGAATAAACATAGACATTCTTTTATAACCTCTTTACCTCTGTAAAGCTGCTTTGAGAAAATGACTATTGTTAAAAGTGCTTTAAAAATAGAGATGAATTAAATGGAATAGTTCATGATATCGTGGTTTAGCCCTTAGTATCTGTTTGTACATCGTATGACTTCTACCTGGTTTTGCCAATCATTTCTGGATTTGATTTTTTTAGTTATTTAAGAAAAAAAGAAATGGATTTGTGCTTAACTGAATTTCACAAAACCATTAGTACAATCAGAACACCACATTGGATTTCCTGCAAAAGCCTGAACTTTTCTCAAAATCTTTAATTCATCTCTCAAAAGTAAAATATTTATTGACTGCATTTTTGCAAGATTGAATTTCTTCTGTTCATTTATGAATTTCAGCAGCACAAATGAATTTGTTTGATTTCTATTGATTGTAAGAGACCAGACAGGATTCACATTTTTACTGTACTGTATTAGTGTCCGTTTGTTTCCAGGTTTTTAATCCATTTTCAGAAATTGTGTGTTTTGTCGCCAACTGAAGGTTCACGAGATTCACCTTTGACCTGTTTTAGAGAACTGGTTGATTATTGGTTGATCTGATGTCGTTCACTCGCCTTCATTAGTGACGTTCAAGATTCATCTGCACAATTCATCAATTCAACACATTTACAAAATAAAGTTTACCCATTTTTTATTCAATGACTTATGCAATGAACTGATGCTGAGATGTTTTAGGGGTTAAAACTATTCAGGTGAAACCAGAATATTATATTTTTAACAATAAACAATTGCATGTATAAGATCCAGAAAATAGATCTGAACACCTGGGGAGGATTTGCAGAGGCACCACAAAGAGAAAGTAAAAAAAAACCTGCCCTGAAATGATGAGTGTGGCAGAAACTCATCCAAATCTGTTCCTCAGGATTTGTTGGAAATGAGCAGTAATCTAATAGATTTCTTTGAAAGTACTTTTCTGTGGCTCCCCTGTATAAGAGAAGCATTTGTCAGTGTCAGAGGCTGTTCCTCAAAAAGTCATCCAGCCGTTTGGCCTCTACACATCGAACCCCATACCACCACCACCCCCCATTTACGACTCCTACCTATAAATCCTTTTCCAATTAAATCCATCTCGACTAGACCACATCTGCATAGGCAATTACCCTTCTTCTTCAAACAATGATGACCTAGCCGTCTAAAAATACGTTTAGACTTACATTACCAGATAATTACTGGTGACTGCTTTTCCCTGCAGACACGCTAAAAATAATCTCATGATTCTACTTACAAGCACAGAGCTACAGTCTGTACTGAAAAAACCTACATGAAACCGTTCCAAACTTCCACTTTGCTTCCACAGTGGTTTGAAGTCTCGCTCAGGCTCGACGAGACACCCCAAAGATCTGCTGAGGTACTCTTGTTCATGTTGCTTTGGGGCTACTATACTTTGATGTGGTCTGAGCTGGAATAAGCTTCACTTCTTCCTACTTCTGGAATCAGCATGTTGTTTAACTTCAGTTTTTTATTTATAATGAGCAAAAAGCCCTTCTCCAGCTGGTGTCGCAGGTCAGATCTTTATCTCATTTCTCATTCCTGTCTCAGCGTCTTCTCTCTCCTCAGGTCAGTGAGATTTTCAGCAGCTGTAGTGGAGCCAATCGTTCATTCGGATGAAATAAAAACAATTACAGTCTATAAAATTGCGAGTTATGATGTCGGCGAAAATCAAAACCAAGGCATAAAATGAACACGTGCTTCCGGTTCATCAGAAAACAAAATCAATAAGTAATAAAAAAAACAAAATACAACTCAGGGATAAACACGTCTAATGTTTAGAGCGCCAGGATGTACACATTTCCCACGCTTTGAGACACCGTACTCTCACCTGCTGTCGTCAGATTTCAGTGGTCTCACTGTTAAAGCACATTGCTCTTTTTATCACCATTGCTGGACACTGAAACAGAGCATCCAGCTCCGCCCCCACTCGCGGAACAGCGCTTGTCCACTCGCCCACTGTGCATGTATGAGGTGGTATCAAAAGTTTTCAAGACTAGTTTTGTAACACGCCAACAGATAGCAGCACAAAGCTGCACACACAGTCACAGGGAGCACCGACACTCATAAGTCAGTGTGCCAAAAGACATCATCTTGTGTACACCGAAAGCTGTGCGACTATTCTGACCACGTGCGTTACTACATCTGCAATTTCATCATGGATAGCAAGTTAGAGGAAAAACCCAGGAGTCTTAAAGAAACCATTGTTCAAACCCCTGGGTAGGACCGGCCATTTCTCCACTTCGAGAACGCATCTCCATCGTAACTCAGGGACGACATGTGTAATCAGAAAAGAAAGGATGCAGGGAAACACACTGAGAAGAACAGATCCAGTATATTTTGTGTAATTCTGCATAAACACAGCAGTTTTCTCAGATCATGTGGATGCATTATGATGTTCCTCGCTCTCTGACTTGGCGTGTGAGAAACTGGCATTACAAATTTCCTACCATGTTATTATAATTATTATATTATAACCACCGTTCGAACCACTTGAATATGAACCCTTGTTTGATTCACGCAGAGACCAGATGGTTTTTCGATCAAAAGCACAAGGCCAAAATATACACCGGCTTCACACTGCCTGATTTATGCCTCTCAGACATGTCAGGGCTTTGCTGGTCTTTGTCTTCAGGATGATGATGATTTGGTGGATTTCAGGCAGGTGTTTCTTTTGTTTAGAGTCATCGTTTCCATAGATTTGAATCTTTCCTGAGAATATCATCAGCAGTGTTTATCACATTCCTCCACTCAGTTCTGCATCGTGACACGAATTCAACTACAAATACAATTCTATTAGTAAAGGCACGAGGGCAGAGGTGACAATGGTGAAGGAAAAACTCCCTAAGACTTCATGAGGAAGGAAGCAAATCTCTTCCTCACCCTCAACATCAGAAACTTATACATTATTCTTGAGATTCCCTGATGGAGATTGTAGACCTAAACCATTGTAGCAGAACTGTTTATATTTATTATAATCCAAATCCAAATCATCTTTATGGTTCCTCAGTGTTTCCCATCCACAGTTATTCCCTGGATCTTCAGGCTGTCCAGCTGCCAGCATTAATGCCTACGTTTTTTTTCTCTCCAGTAACATCAGAGGTGAAGCTGCTGCCACTGATGTCAGTCTAAATGAAAGGAAGTCTGAAAGTGGTTGTTTATTGAATTTTCAATCTCCATCTTATTATGTATAATAACAGCTTGAGCCCAGTGAAGTGTACAGAGATCAATTTACAAATAAAACCAATGACTGAGACACCAATCCTCTGACCTTAGCAGCAAGTTCAGTTCTAAACTCAGGACGTCAGTGTGGTCATGAGGTTAAGGTTAGAAATCTAAAATTCACTCAAATATAAACAGAGTCCAGACAAGATCAGGTTCCAGAAAGTGCCTACAAATCCTTAAAGCACTAAAATCATAGGATTTCTTTACTGTGGTTCAGATGTAAAGTTGGTCTGAAATACCA
Organism: Silurus meridionalis; assembly: GCF_014805685.1. Classification (NCBI taxonomy): domain Eukaryota; kingdom Metazoa; phylum Chordata; class Actinopteri; order Siluriformes; family Siluridae; genus Silurus; species Silurus meridionalis. Next base: position 777,610 of record NC_060892.1, read on the forward strand.
CCTGACTTTTCCACTCAGATGTGGTTCTTCCCCAAACTATCAACACAAAATCAGTCTTTGTATGCGATTGCATCAGTTGTTCCTTTCACCTGGGTGTCACTCAAACCTGTTCCAGCATGACGATGCCCTGTGCACAAAGCCAGCTTCATGAAGATCTGCTTTACATGGGTTGAAAGATGTGGAAGATCTCCTGCTTTAGAGCTCCAACCCTATTTATCATTGATGAATGTGAACGCTGACTTCACCACAGGCCTCCTCACTTTTTACCCTACATCAGAACCTGACTTTACTAACACACGTGTGGCTGAAAGAATCTCCACAAAATCTAGTGAAACATCTTCCCAGAAGAGTGTATCCTATTACAAGAGCAAATGGAGACTTAAATGTGGAATGAGATGCTCAGGTTTCCACAAACTTCCGGCCAAATGTTTGATGTTCTGTTTCCCAACAGTTTCGCTTAAAGAAGATGAAATGGTTCTGTAATTTAAAAAGTGCTGTAGAATCATTGCCTTCCTTTTGAAGCAGATTTTCCGCCGGCTTCTTTGGATCTCAGAGAGCTCCTGTTTGGCACAGAGAAGCTTCAGGCTTCCAGAAGTTTACAAGACACCAGTGAGAGCTACTAAAGCGGACATGGTCCTGCATGTCTGGAAAGTGATCTCATTTGTTTAAAAATTGACCTGGTGATAGAGCTGAAGGAACTCACATCATGAAGGCAGTATCTGGAAGACATGTGAGTAATGGTTGAGAAGGTGTTGTTCTGGGAAGCTAAATCTACTTCTATGTGATTATTTTCTACAGAATATGAACCATCAGCCGAAAACTAGACTCTCATCGCTCTCATTCTGCCACATCCCAAAGGTGTTCTGGATGTTCATTTTTTTTTGTCTAGTAGATGCGGATGAAGGATCCATTTTGAGTCTGGTTCCTCCTTATATTGCCTCAGGGAGTTTTTCCTTCACCACCATCACCACAAGGCCGGCCAGTTCAGCCCCTGGACTACAAGTCATGCTTTTGCAATAGATGCAACATGCAGTTGGCCGTGTCGTGCTCTAATATACAAAGCCTTCTCTGAAAAAGACTTTTTCTGAATGAAAGCATTTGTTGCTCTGAACCCTGTAGATTGAAGGTGAAACATCAGCGAGGTAGTTTAATAAAGTGTTATTGTGTAAACTGTATGTTTGTAACTTCGGCACAGTCGCACTGGATTCTGTTCCACATTGTGACAGATTCATCCATTCATCCATCCATCCATCTATATATCCATCCATCCATCCAATGTGCTATCAAAAAGCTTCTGTTAAATGAGTGGACGTTTTCTCATGAACACGGAATGACGGAACCTTTTCAGCGTCTGTGATTCGGGTTAAGTAAAGATGACTTCATAAGGCATTAATCACAATCTTGATTTTTTTTTACTGCAGATGTCATCTCCCTGGCTTTGTTTTCCCGTTTTTCAACAAAGATGCACTAATTCATGGCGTTTTATGGCAGGAATTACACACTTCCTGTTTCGATCATGACATCCAATCGCAAAAGAGTCCCATGGGCAACTCCAGGGTTCCAGTAAAGTCACCCATCTGGTGGTGGATGTTCCAATAGACAAACCCCAATATACACAGCTCCCCCTGTATAAACTAAACTGGAACTTACACACACACACAGGTCTGTGTTTTCCATTAATGTTCGAGCTGCAGCCTCTAAACTCAACTCTGTCTCACAAAACCCTCTGTGGGTCTGTACTCAAAATAAAGGCTTGTGGTTCAGGTATGAGAGAAACATATTTTTGTCTAGACGCAGGAAGGTGGGCTACTGACTGGGCATCGGTGTGCTGGAGCTCAACGTGTTTACACACCATGAGCAGATGCATACTGCTGCAGCCCAGAGGGCTAAAACACAACCCCATTACTAATTCGAGCGGGTTTGTCATGTACGCCATTTTATTACATCAAACTCTTCTCAGGCCACACAGTCCTGCAGGAGACCATCTGGGCCTACGTGAGCAGACGCAAGTCTGGTACATGTAATTGAGTACCAGAGTTTTAAAACATATAAACCTATGATTTCCAAGTGAACCAACACAAACTCGTGCTCTAACGCCGAACACAGCTGGACGTTAATCAGCCGGCATGCAAGTGCAAAATCCATCAGTGTTACATTATCAGAAATCCCAATTATGCAACAAAATTACAATACACTATATGATGCTGTAAGATGTTCCACTGATTTTTGTGACAATTTTGTGGAGATTCATTCAGCTACAAGGGTGTTAGTAAAGTCAGATGTGGGTGAGGGCCAGGGGTACAGTCATTTATCATTCATCAGCTCTATAGCAGGAGATCTTCCACATCTTCCAACCCATGGAAAGCAGATCTGCATGGAGCTGGCTTTGTGCACAGTGTTTGGGTCTCCTAGAAATTAATGCTTTCACATCCAAAGAGGACCTATAGAACTTTTTATCTCCAATTTTGTTTTAACAATTTGTGGAAGAACCACATCTGGCTGAAGGTTAGGGGTCCCAATATTTATGGCTATATAATGTCTATAAAAAATGTATATGATTATTGGGATATTTATTGGTACGGCCTGAGGTAAGTTTCATGATAAAAGATGCAACATGAATAAAAACCTCCATCGGTGCTGTTAACTAAAGATGTTCTCCAAAAGACCTCAAATAATAAATAATGCAAAGGGCAATAATCTGCTTGCATTTACATGCATTTGGCAACCAAAGAATTGTGCCTTGTTTAGGTTTGGTGGTGCTGGGATTTGAGCTCATTACCTTCTGGTAAAGAGTCCAATGCCTTAAACACTGGATCTACTCGGACATGACTAAGATTTGCATATATCAACTTTGACATTAACAGACACGTGAGTTTATTGTAAATGCTTTCACAATCATAAAACCATGTGGAAATAAAAAAATCCAGTCAACTGTAGTCTAAATACTAATCATCACGGACTATAAAAATCACGGTGTTGAATCGAAAATATGTGGTATCGACCGTCTCTTGCGTTTCTCGTAGGTTTTAAGGGCAACACCACCCTCTGGTGGTAGCAACCCACATCCTGCACTTTAAACATTTATCAACCAAACGCATCAAAATGATTGTTTTTACACGAACCTACTGATTTAAATAATTTACATCAACTGGCTTTGTTCACAATTTATGCCATTTTTGCAAACACTCGTCTATTTATCCGCCCGAGCAGGTGAGATTTAAGGATCTTGCTCAGGGTGAGAGTGGCAGCTTTTTGGTGTTGGGAATTAAACCGACAACCTTCCGAACACATGTACACAACCTCCCCACTAAATACTTCAGAACCAAATCACGTGATGTTTAATATGGAAGTTTTCTGTGAGATTATTTTTATTATAAACACAAACACACACGCACACTTCAGGCTCTAGGGAAAGTCTGTTGAATATATTTAACCAGAAACGTTACTTCAACGCGTTTCTTTCTAACCTTTCACTTGGTATATTTTTTTTCCTTGTAATAACCACGCCCTGCCCACGCCGTAATCTGATTGGATGGTTTAAACCACAATAATGGTTTGTTTTGCTGCTTTTGTCTCTTGTATAGCATGATCGCCCCCTGGTGGTCAGTATGTAAATGCGCGCGGGCGGCAAGCTCAATCATCCCATCATATTCAGAATCTCAAACACAAACCCAACAAGAACATTTAACAGTCTTTTTATTGCATTTTTGCTTAACCCGATCCACGAGAAAAGCAGACATCCCTACACTGATGTTCTGAGATCACTGTTGAAGCTCAGCTGGCTTGAAGGCTGGAGCACCTGATCATGCACTTCTCATGGTGTGCTGACCAGGATTGCAGAGGATACACCCCCCATCCAGACACTAAAACAAAAACACAAAGAATATAATTAAACAAATCCCTGTATCTCATTCTCTACTCCCCCCCTTTTAAACATTACTGAATAATTAATGTTCTATAACCTGGTGTTCACTGAACACTTATTTCTCTGTTCATCAGCCATGTGTAATAGTTGCACTTTTTAATAGTAAGCTAGTAAAGAAAACCAACAGGTGCATTAACCTCATCACCCCCAATACCATTCAACATGACCTGAACCCCATTCAGCCTTTCAGTTTTCTGATCCAGTGATTAAACCAGTACTTGCCTCATAGCAATCTCACAGTACCCAACTTCTCCCAGACACTAATCTGGTGAACTCTGGCCCACAGCGTCCTCGCTACATCCCATGTGTTTTAACCTGAAAACATAAGAGACGTGTAAATATATACACCATACATAAAGGAGTCAAATTATTAACATGCATTAGCAAATATGAGAACATTATTTTTCTTTGAAAAAATAAAAATCAAATGAGTCAGAAAAGGAACCATTAGAAATTGTTTACAAAAAAAAAAAGGGGGGGCACTAAAGGACTTTGGGCTGCTTTTCCAAAACGAGCATCAGTGCCTTAAAAGGCAGAGTAAATACCAGGTGGTTTATTTCCCTCCCAGTAGTGCTATTGGGAGACTGGATTACAATTACAGAACACAAAGCAGCAAGTTGAAGATAGGAATCAATCAGCAAATCGGAAAAAAGGTGGATTTTTCTTCTTTAGGTTTTTTTTTTTTTTTTTTTTTTTATTAGGCACAATACTGATGCGCTCCTAAGAGCTTGACTTTAGAGGACAGAACACTGGGCTCTTTTTTGGCAGAAAAATGTGATGAATACAACAGTTGGAAGGATGCGTACAGGAGATCAAAAGTGGTTACCTCACGTTACAGGACTATTTCCACAATTGCCCTAGTCAAGAGCAGCTTTCATCTCAGAGGACTCGAGTCGGTAGGCACAACACTTCATTCTCCAAGGACATTGTCAGGTTTTCAAAAATTGCTAGCAGAGAACGCTTGGATGCAATGAAGCATTACATATGACTAACTGTAGCACAACCTTTCATTCTAAAAATATACTTTTACACCCAGATCAAGAACCATTAATGCACTAAATTAATTCCCAGATTACCCTCAATACATCACTTTACACCCATAACACTGGATATTTTCTCTTCAAGGTCAATGAATTCAAAGCATGTTCAGAAATTCGTTTAATGGGCTTCATGAAGCCAATTTAACAAAAAGAAAAAAAAGTTGTTGGTACACAAAACGGCACATTTCTCTCCCCAAAGGAACAAAACCTTGACATGGATATAAAACTGATCTCCAAGCAGTACTCTTTTTATATTCAAAAGTCACAAAGAGTAAAGTACATTGGGCCACATTGAGCTCAGAGAAACTCCTAATCTGGCAGCACCAATCAGAGTAGTTCACTCTTTGGGAACTTTACAAGTCTTTAGCAAAACAAAGGCGGCCTGCCAGAGCCCTGAGCTCTAAAAATTAGCACACCTTCCCTGCTTTACTAAAGGAATGCATTACAAGGACTTCAAGCCACTAAAAGCACATCACAGCATGGCAAGCTTCTTTTTGAGAGTCTGATGAAGTTTTTTTTTTCTTTTTCTTTTTATTAAGAAGCAGGCGATTCCAAGTGAGAGACTGCTTCTTCTGTAGCAACACCCCCCCCCTCCAACAGCAATCCATTTGTAAGTGTATGTTGGTCCAAAGTTTTACTTCAAATAAATTTAAGAAGCTATCAGGCTGTGCTGAACTGGTTAGAGATTTCACGTATGGTTTCAAGAAAAACAGATTTCAACAAAGAAACAAGAGCAAACAAGTGGTAACTGAAGGTACAGGCAATCTAAAAACGGGCTCAAATGTTTTTTACAGGATACACCCCAAAAAAAAAAATATAATGACACCATCTCGGACACGATTTTTCTTCTTTTAAAAAAAAAAAAGAAAAGAAAAAAAAAGATAGCATCTTGTATTTTTATGTAGGAGAGCATTACAACTAGTAAAACTGAAATGAAACAAAAAGTGGAGGAAAAAAAAAAATCTCAAGAGTCTTCGAAGAGCACATCTAACACAGCCAGCGAAGTGATGATCTTGGAATCAGGACTGTATTTTAATCTTGTGTAGCTGAGGACAAGAAGCAGGCAAGAGTAAAGGCACTGGTGCATTTCGACATCCTTCCCACATACAGAACTGATACCACAAAGCACGACTCTCATTCTCAATTTCAAGTATCTCCAGGATAAACTACTGGCCATCTGCACACTTAGTCCACTGTTGGTAGATTGATCTTTGGTTTGTTTTGGAAAGGTTCATCTGAAATGCATTAAGCAAGCATCTGTTTTTGTTTATTTATTTATAAAATGACTGTTAGTCAGTGGATCGGTATAAATGTCTGACCAGGACAGAACAGAGCTTCAGTTTAACAAGTTACATATTTGTATTGAGCCATTCAGGTTGTATACATACCATAGCTGTCATAGCTGTCTCTGTAGCTGCCGAAAGATGAACGCTCGTAACCGCCCTGGTTCCTGTAAGAACACCACAACCACATTATTACACAATAAAGGCACGATAAAAGCACACATTAAATATAATTTAGGCAGGTGGTAAAACGTTCAGTGCACAGGGTACAATGAATGAGTGATCCATTACAATATGAAGGAATTGCACAGAGCAGGTCCATTCAGTTCATTCAAATAATCAACTTGGTGTGATAAAGACCTACCTGTTGTCTCTGTATCCTCCTCCTCCACCACCGGAGTAGCCCCCGCTCCTGTTGGAGTAACCACCACCACCTCCACCACCACCGTAGCTCCTTTCACCACTGCCATAGCTCCTGTCCCTGCCTCCGTAACCACGATCGCCACCACCGTAACTGCCGCCACCGCCACCACCACGGCTGTAACTCCTTTCACCACCGTAGCTTCGCTCTCCTCCACTGTAGCCACCACCTCCTGAGGTTAAACACATTCGGTTAACGGGGAAATCAAAGAAAAGGACTGAACAACAGACACATCTACCAAAAATACCAACCTCTTCCTCTTCCACCTCTGAAAAATCCCCTTCCACCAGACCCTCTGAAGCCACCAGATCTCCCACCAGATTTACCAGCTTCATCCACACGAATCGTTCTGCCGTCAACAGTCTAAAGGAAGAACAAGTTAAGACATTGTATTTTTCCCTCAAGAAAAGCATAAGAATTGTATCATTTCCCGTTTGCACGAACACGTTACCTTGCCGTTCATGGCAGCCATCGCGTCCTTCGCGTCATCTGGGTTTTCAAACGTTACGAAGCCGAAGCCTCGGGATCTGTCGGTCTCACGATCTCTGATTACGTCGACTAAAAACATAAAATAAATCATGATTGTTCTGTAAACTCCATGCATGTGTGCAGATTTAAAAAAAAGAAATACGAATCTACCTTTGGCGATGGTGCCATATTTGGAAAACGCCTCCTCCAGTGAATGTTCTGTGGTCTCGTAGCTGAGGCCACCAATGAAGAGTTTTCCTTCGTCCGACATCTGAAATAAACCAAAACATGAGCATGAAATTACATGGCTTTTTTTAACAAATATAAAAATAAATGTTTAATCCAAGAAAACTTATTTGAACATTTCTGCACAATATCCTTTGCTCTGGACAGAAGTATGAATTAATTATTGCAGTCAGGTTGAATTTAATGCTAATAAATGGGGTTCTGGGTTCACTAGTATTTAATAAATTAACAATTCGGTGATCCGAGAAATGACCAATTTTCAGTAAAGGGCATTAAAAAAAGAAATTAAAGTAAACACCTTAATGGACATGTAAGATTAAAATCCAATAAATAAAATAAACCGTGTTAATTCTGATCTACTTCCTTCCTTATAAAGGATTCACACACCAGCGCGTGACCATTGTAGAACATGGCCGCGCGCGCGTCCATTCCTGACTGAAATACAATATGGCGGCCACACGTGTATATTTATCCAATAATATATTTACTATATTATCGTTATTTTAAAACAATAACACGATGCTGTTATTTAAAAAGGTTAGAGTAGGGTAACTTATTTATAAAACCATTCATGAGGGGGAAAAAACGCTTAGGCCTCATTAGCCATCTGCTAGTCGAGCGAGAACAAAAGCAATGCTACAATGCTAATATCACCGCGACGCTAGCGGCCTTGTCACAGTCTCCCATCTTTACTGATTTTCGGAGGAAGAAATAATATTAAAACACCATTTTCTATTCGCACTGGATTAAGCAGATTAAATATTAGCGTTCGGTGTGTCAGTGAAACGATTCTGCTGTTAACCTGAAGTAAACCCTTAACTGCGTCACATTACACAATCAGCTGTTTCGAATGAAACATACACCCGAAAGGAATATATGCAAAAATATATATTTAAGAATTTAAAAAAAGCCAAAAAATGCTAAATTAATGCACCACAAAGAGTTCATTGTGTTTTGAACACCATTACCTTTCCCCCTGTAGCGACGAGATGGAGCTGTTCCCGAGTGAGCAGGAGATGAGACTGCGCTTAAGATGGCGCCGCTATATAAACGCCCGCGCCTCATGATTAGCAATATTTCTCTCATGAATATGCATGAAGAAGGGTGGGGTCTGTTGTAACCACGCCTTTTTTATGCTGCCATCTACCGCAGGTATAGTGAGCGGAAGATCGGATCATTTTAATGACTTGGTTCTTCGAATCTTGTTAATCATAGTAAACGATTTTTTTTTCATTTTCTTCATTTCGTTCCTTTGATCAGAAGTAAAATGTTACTTTTAATAAACAGACCCCAACACGTCTACATACACTATAGTTATGAATTATGAAAAACAGGTTGAGCAGCTTCACCTCCCGTATCTCCTGGTCTGGTCTGGTCTGTGTCGTTAGTGATTTGTTCAAGTGACTGCCATATTAATTGTAACAATAATGTCAAGCTTCGGAAAAACCCTGATCGATTGCATTGTGTGGCGTTTATGGGAGTCACGTGACAAGAAACAAACGTACAGGTATTAAAAATTAAATGTCCACTATAGTATTTAACTATAAAGCTGCTTTGGGACAATGTCCCTTTGTTGAAAGAGTTAAACAAATAACACTGAATTAAAATGTGTTTTTAGGTTATAAGCCCACTGTTCCATATGATTTCTTTTAGACATAATCACATATTCGGTGGGTAACAATTTATATGCACATTATCATAACATTTTATCTATCTATCTATCTATCTATCTATCGATCTATCTATCTATCGATCTATCGATCTATCGATCTATCTATATATTGAAGAAATCTACATCTACTTCATTATACAGTATAATTAAGTGTTTCAATTTCTTTATTTTCTGTATCATGTATTTGCAGCATGTTTTTAGAAACCCTGCTCACTTCTGAGTTAATCATATTAGAGATGTTTGGAGTGGTAGGAGGAAAATAACCATCTTCAGGAAAATAGGTCACGGAGCACAGACAAAAAAAAACAAAGGTGTAAACGATATAACAAGATAAACCGGTTTTTTCTTTCATTCCGCGCCTCAGCCATTCAGCAGCCATTCAACACTCAGGTGATTGCCAGACTTCTCACTACTGCCCCCCTGCCTGCCCCAGCTGCCCCCCAGCTGCCCCCCTGCCTGCCCCATCTGCCCTTACAGCTACAGCTAGCACTCTACAATGTCTGCCTCATTAACACAATCATCAGCAGCCCGGACGCCTTTTCAGTAACGATGGCTGTGAACACTGCTGTGATGACCTTCTTTATTATGGATATTCAGGTGAGAAGAGAAGAGAATAGGCTGAGCCAGACTGGAGGATGTCTGCAAAATGTAAGAGTTTTTCTTTGTTCTGGAACCATTATCTCGAAATCTCTCCTACAAAAACTTACTGAATAAAAAAAGAAAAAATGTAAGGAATACTGGCGTTTTTCTTTTTACTTCTAAAAAATGCAGTTTTTTGGACATGAAAAGAGTAAAAAATGAGTATTTCACTATATACAGGAAGATGTCAATAAACTGTTAATTAAAGAGAACTGTATATAATTACAGCACAATGACACAGTGAACATCATTAACTACAATGCAACAATACATGTGATTAACAATTAGCTGAAATAACCAGCTGAAAGTTACACTCCATACATTTATTCACTTTCTTTATTATTCAGAGGGTTTTGTTTTTTAAAGTGTTTTAAATTAATGGAAAACACAGACCTGTGTGTGTGTGTGTGTGTGTGTGTCATATCTTCACAAATGAATAAAATATCTGTAATTTTTTTTTCTTTATTTTTAAAACAATATTTTATTATATTTTATATTTGTGTTTTTTGTCAACCTGCCGGCTGCAAAATACAATAAAAATGTTGATTCACAAATTTACAAATTGCTTCACCTTTCATACTCAGCTGTAGTTTTTTATTTTTCAACAGAATGAGTGAATTTGTTTAAAGAAGAAATCCCACATTCACTCCTCAACAAGCAGCACTATAAGCTTTAAAATATCTAAATTAAAGAGAGTTAAACTCTGAAAGCTGTTAGCAAGAACAACGTTATACATAAATACCACGAATTACAGTTTTATTTAGGTATAATTAGCAAAACATAAAATAAAATATTACATAATTATAAAAATGAATCTGATTAATCAGGAAAAAAAAAACTGTCAGAATAATAACAAAATATTTGTTAGTTGCGTCAATTATATATTATATATATATATATATATATATATATATATACACAGTATCTCACAAAAGTAAAAAAACACACATTTCACCAATATTTCATTACAGTACGAGGGATACGTCATTTTTATTTCTACAGTTTTGTCCCTCGTACTGTAATGAAATATTGCTGAAATGTGTGTTTTTTTACTTTTGTGAGATACTCCTCTAAAAATAACTAAAAATTCAGCCACTATTGTCTAAATAACTGGCAACAAAAGTGAGTTGACCCTCAGTGATAACAGCTGAACGTAGTGTAAACATGCATGTTCCCATGTTCATGTTTTTATCTTCTTGGCAGAAGCATATAAATGTGTGTCTTGTATTAGAGCAGATAAAATTCTCTCATACTGACCACTAGATGTTCCACATGGACCTCATGGTAAAGAGTCTCTGAAGATTAGAATTGTTTCTCTTCACAAAGATGGCGAGGAGAAAAGAAGTTCAGTATCACAATGAAACTGAGTTACAGTACAGTGGTCTCGAGGAGTTTCTCCTTCACCACAGTCTCCACCGGCTCGTTCATCAGGGACAAACATACACTTATGAGGAACATCATTTTTATCACCACATTATCTGTGTAAAGCTGCTTTAAGACAATGTTCATTATTAAAAACTCAATACAAATAAACATGAATTGAACTGATTGGAATTAAATTGACATTCAGAGGTTTTCCAAAAAGGGGTTCCACTGGAACCAGACCTCACACGGGTCCATCAAAGAAGTCGAGTCCTCGTGCTGTGCATCAGGTGCAGAAGCTGCTTCAGTAAACAGATGCCTGAGTGCTGCAGAATTGCTTTAGGAGTTGCAGAAGCAGAAGGTCCACTCGTCAGTGATCAGACCGTACACCAGACACTGCAACAAGTCGGTTTGCAGGCCGTCGTCCCAGAAGGAACCTCTTCTGAAACTGGTGTCCAGTATGTGTGGTTACGCCCTGGTGAGAAGCACGAGTTATATTATATTCAAGAGGTATATTTATATTAATTTTGTAATCTTGCGTACCAGTGTAGATTTTTTTACTGTTCAAATCAAATCAAATCAAATTTTATTTGTCACATACATACAGGGTACGACATGCAGTGAAATGCTTTTAACGACGGTCCGGCATGAGGGAATAAAAATAGGGTAAAAAGGAGAATAAAAATTATAAATATAATAACAAAATTTAAAAGAAAAATATAAGAACAAGAAAAAGAAGGCAGATAAATAAGGATATAGAGATATATAAATATATATGTAAATATATACATATATATATATATATATATATATATATATATACACATACACAAAAAATGGTTATGGCAGTGTGCAGTTAACCAGTAAACAACAAACAACAGTAAACAAGTTAGGCATGTTTTTGATTGTCCATGAGTGTCCGTGTGCAGTAAGGTGTGGTGTAAAGTGTCCTTGTGCGGAATGGTGTGGTATAAAAATAAGAATATAAAAAAATATGAAAAAGAATATATGAAATATAAAGTGCACTGTGCTGTGCAAGTCCAGTGTATAATGTGCCGTAGCACGAAAAGTGTGATTGTGCAGGGGAAAAAAGGGTGATGATGGAGAGAGTGAACAGTTTTTAGATCCTGGGTGTTTCCTGGTTTAAACACCGAATGGCCTGCGGGAAGAAGCTCCTCCTCATTCTCTCTGTGTTCGCCTTCAGGGAGCGGAAGCGTTTCCCCGAACGCAACAGAGAAAAGAGTCCATTGTTGGGATGGCTGAGGTCCTTCACAATCTTCCTGGCTCTGGTCCTGCACCACGTGCTGTAGATGTCCTGCAGGTCAGGGAGCTCGGTGTGAATGGTACGTTCAGCTGAACGCACCACCCTCTGGAGGGCTCGCCTGTCCTGCATGGTGCTGTTCCCAAACCAGGAAGTGATGCTACCCATCAGAACACTCTCAATGGTGTTGTCAAACTGGTTGGTGAAACAGTCAGACCAGTCAAATAAAATCAGACTCTTACAAAAATGATTAGCATAAATTTTAATATTTCTGTTATTAATTATTAAGTATGTTCATTGCTTACCATAGAGGTTTTAAGTCCATAAACAAAAGACAGAAGGAAGAAGACTGTGTAGATAACCTTACAGAAGGAAAGAAATATAAACCGTGTGAGAATAACACAATTAAAACTGAGGGAGGAATTCAAACCTATTCATTTAAATGAGCAAAAATAAATATGCATATAAATACAAATACATCAGTAATACAGTCGATTACGTCATTTGCGGTGTTTCACAGCAATGTGAAACCGGTAATGTAGTTTTCTCTCTTTCAAATTTTTGGTTTTAAAAAAAAAATGAACAACATAAGTATATACGAGTGACTTAACCCCTGGGTTTACAACAGGTCTGTCCTCAAATGTTCAGTTATTGTTAAAAAATTATTTCAGGGATAAATGAATGAGATGAAAACATGTATGATCAAGTGGATGAGATGATTGGATGGATGGATGGATGGATAGATAGATAGATAGATAATATGCAAATTAAATGTCCCATAGGTGAAATAAATAGTTTTGTTGCAAGCCGGTTAGCATGTAATTAATTAATTCATAAATAATAAACAACAAATAAATATAACCTCTAATTCGATTTTATTATTATGATTATTTGTTGAATAATAATTATTAATATGCTCAGTAGTTCCATCTGAAATAACAAAAAAAATTAATAGAAATTTAAAAAGACCAGATAGGTTTGTTGTTTTACTGAATTCATATCAACAAGATTAACAAATAATCCGGATTATTGAATTTAAAACAGCGTCTCAGTGTAATGTGTCAAAAACATTTAATGGAATGAAAATAAAATAAAAAGTTTATTGATGAACTTTAATTTTCTAAGCTGTATTGTGTTTATCATATGACTTGAGATGATTATTTGTAAACTTCGGAACATCTAAAACACATTTTAACATAATCCAGTGGCCATTTATCCATTTATTATAGTTTATAGGTTCTTTAAACACACTTCATCTTCATCTTTGAATCTTGCATGGTAGTGTTCCAGCTCATCGACTTAATGAAGTACAGTAACCACACCACTGGTATACTGCACTTTACAGCACAATGTAGTACAGGTGCAGTAAACATGCATTTCACTGCATCACTCCACTGCAGTTGTGCTGTATGTTTACTTCACTACATTGCCAGTCTAAGTGTTTCTCCTTCTTACTCCAATTGTGCTTCAGTTTACTGCAGATTTTGCATTGCTGAACATTGCATTCCACATTTAGTCCCATGTTGATCTTGCTTTTGCTTTTTTCCTTCCACTCTTCTGGAAAGATGTTCCACTAGATTTTGGAGTGTGCTTGTGGACATTCGTGTTCATCAGCCACAAGTGTGTGAGTAAAGTCAGGTACTGGTGTAGGTGTGCTGAGGTTCTTTTGTTCACATAGTGTACACGAGGTTACTGTGGATGGTAAACGCTGAGGAACCATGAGGCTGGATTTAATCTAAACAGTTCTGCTGAAAGGTTTTGAGTTCAAAACCCAGAGCCAACAAACCTGCCATCTGTCGCCTTTGTCTGCGTGAGCTTCGTTTGGAAACACGTCATCAAAAAGCGCCGAAACTCGATGAAACTTCGATGAGTGACACGCCCCCCGGACAGTGGCATAAAACACTGCGATTGCACTGAGATTATTACACATTCAGCTGCGTTTGAAAGATGGCACACTACACCGGTGAGGAAGATCTTCTGCTGGTTTTGGACAGCGATGAAGATCTTCTGCTGGTTTTGGACAGCGATGAAGAATTGACCTTTTCATCTGAAGAAGATTGCGATTCCGACGAGGAGCGTGTGCATTTTGAAGAGCGAATCGACCCATTCGAGGACTTTCCATCAAATTGCTACGAGGAGTAAGTTATTAAGTCTTACATTCTGATCATATAAAATTAATATGGTTTGTAGACATCTCTGCCTTGCTTTTGTCAGCATTGCCGCTTAATGTTACAACCATGGGCGTAAATCCGGGGGGACGGAGGTGACATGTCCCCCCCATCCGAGGATTGTCTCCCCAAAAAATTATTAAAACAATCGCACTCTCTATTGTAAAAAATATATGTATGTATAACTAAATAATTGTGTAAGTAGAAAAAAATGGGCAAAAAATGCATTTAGAAACAGTTGAGTTCCCCCCTTCCCTTCCACACAGTGGTTTGACCCACTGCCTGCGTTCCCTTGTTTACAATAGCTTGTAGCAAAGTGCAACTGATGCACTAGTGCACTGCAGCTAACACTGCATCTAATGTACTAGTGCACTGCAGCTAACACTGCAATCTAATGTACTAGTGCACTGCAGCTCACACTGCATCTAATGTACTAGTGCACTGCAGCTCACACTGCATCTAATGTACTAGTGCACTGCAGCTCACACTGCAACTAATGTACTAGTGCACTGCAGCTCACACTGCATCTAATGTACTAGTGCACTGCAGCTAACACTGCATCTAATGTACTAGTGCACTGCAGCAAACACGGCAATCTAATGTACTAGTGCACTGCAGCAAACACTGCATCTAATGTACTAGTGCACTGCAGCAAACACTGCAATCTAATGTACTAGTGCACTGCAGCAAACACTGCATCTAATGTACTAGTGCACTGCAGCAAACACTGCAACTAATGTACTAGTGCACTGCAGCAAACACTGCATCTAATGTACTAGTGCACTGCAGCAAACACTGCATCTATTGTACTAGTGCACTGCAGCAAACACTGCATCTAATGTACTAGTGCACTGCAGCTAACTTCTTCTTCTTCTTCTTCTTCTTCGGCTGCTCCCATTAGGGGTCGCCACAGCGGATCATCCGTCTCCATACCACCCTGTCCTCTACATCTGCCTCTTTTACACCAACTACCTGCATGTCTTCCCTCACCACATCCATGAACCTCCTTTTGGCCTTCCTCTTTTCCTCCTACCTGGTGGCTCCATCCTCAGCATTCTTCTACCAATATAATTTATGTCCCTCCTCTGCACATGTCCAAACCATCTCAATCTCGCCTCCCTCACCTTGTCACCAAAACATCCTACATGCGCTGTCCCTCTAATAAACTCATTTCTAATCTTATCCATCCTCGTCACTCCCAACGAAAACCTCAACATCTTTAGCTCTGCTACCTCCAGCTCCACCTCCTGTCTTTTACTCAATGCCACTGTCTCTAAACCATACAACATCTCAGGTCTCACCACAGTCCTATAAACTTTCCCTTTCAATTTTGCAGATACCCTACTATCACAAATCACTCCTGTCACTCTTCTCCACCCACTCCACCCTGCCTGCACTCTTTTCTTCACTTCTCTAACACACTCTCCATTACTTTGCACTGTTGAACCCAGGTACCTGAATTCCTCCACCTTCTGAAGCTCTTCTCCTGCAACCGCACCACTCCACTGCCCTCCCTCTCATTCACACACATGTACTCTGTCTTACTCCTACTGAGTTTCATTCCCCTTCTCTCCAGTGCATATCTCCACCTCTCCAGGCTCTTCTCAACCTGCTCCCTACTCTCACAACAAATCACAATATCATCCGCAAACATCATAGTCCAGGAGACTCCTGTCTGACCTCGTCCGTCAACCTGTCCATCACCACTGCAAACAGGAAAGGGCTCAGGGCCGATCCTTGATGCAGTCCAACCTTCACTCTAAACCAGTCTGTCGTACCTACTGCACACTTCACTGCCGTCACACTGTCCTCATACATGTCCTGCACCACCCTTACATACTTCTCCGACACACCTGACTTCCTCATACAGTACCACAACTCCTCTCTTGGCACCCTGTCGTCGCCTTCTCTAAATCCACAAATACACAATGCAATTCCTTCTGTCCTTCTCTATACTTCTCCATCAACATTCTCAAAGCAAATATGGCATCTGTGGTGCTCTTCCTCGGCATGAAACCATACTGTTGCTCACAGATGGTCACCTCTTCTCTCAGCCTGGCTTCCACTACTCTTTCCCATAACTTCATGGTGTGACTGATCAACTTAATACCCCTGTAGTTACTGCAGGTCTGCACATCTCCTTTATGCTTAAAGATCGGTACCAGCACACTCTTTCTCCATTCCTCAGGCATCTTCTCACCTTCCAAAATCCTGTTAAACAATCTGGTCAAAAACCCACTGCCATCTCTCCTAAACATCTCACGCTTCCACGGTATGTCATCTGGTCCAACCGACTTTCCACTCTTCATCCTCTTAATCGCTGCTCTCACTTCCTCCTTACTAATCTTATCTACATCCTGCTTCACCATCTCCACATCATCCAACCTTCTCTCTCTCTGATTTTCCTCATTCATCAGCTGCTCAAAATACTCCCTCCACCTTCTCAACACACTCTCCTCACTAGTCAACACATTTCCTCTCCATCCTTTACTGCTCTAACTTGCAGTACATCCTTTCCAGCTCGGTCCCTCTGCCTGGCCAATCGGTACAAATCCTTTTCTCCTTCCTTAGTGTCCAACCTCTCATACAGCTCCTCATATGCCTTTTCCTTGGCTTTCGCCACATCCTCTTAACCTGCTGCCGCATCTCCTTGTACTCCTGCCTACTTTTCTCATCACTCTGTCTATCCCACTTCTGTTTTGCCAACCTCTTTCTCCTTATGCTCTCCTGCACTTCCTCATTCCACCACCACGTCTCCTTGTCTTCCTTTCTATTTCCAGATGTCACACCAAGTACTTTTCTAGCTGCCTCCCTCATCACTCCTGCAGTAGTTGCCCAATCATCCAACACCTCCTTAACACCACTGAGCCTCTCTCTGACCTCTTCCCTGAACCTCACACTACACTCTTCCTCCTTCAGTTTCCACCATCTTATTCTTCTTTCAGTCCTCACTCTCCTCCTCTTCATCCTCGCCTCCAAAACCATCCTACAGACCACCATCCTATGCTGTCTAGCTACACTGTCCCCTGCCAACACCTTACAGTCGCCAATCTCCTTCAGGTTGCATCTCCTGCATAGCACCCTATGCGTCCTCCTTCTTTTTAAAATAAGTGTTCACCACTGCCATTTCCATCCTTTTAGCAAAATCTACCATCATCTGCCCTTCCACATTCCTCTCCTTAAAACCATACCTACCCATCACCTCTGTTCCTTCACCCACATGCCCATTAAAGTCCGCCCCAATCACTAACTGTTCTTTCCTAGGTACACCATCTACCACTTCATCTAATTCACTCCAGAATCTTTCCTTCTCCTCCATCTCACAGCCAACTTGTGGAGCATAGGCACTGATGACATTTATCATCATCCTTCAACTTCCACCTTCACGATCATCACCCTATCAGAAACTCTCTTCACCTCCACTACACTCTTACTGTACTCTTCCTTCAGAATCACCCCTACACCATTTCTCTTTCCATCCACACCATGATAAAACAGTTTAAACCCACCTCCAATGTTCCTGGCCTTACTCCCTTTCCACTTGGTCTCCTGAACACACAACATATCTACCTTTCTCCTCTCCATCATATCAGCTACCTCTCTCCCTTTACCCGTCATAGTACCAACATTTAAAGTACCAACCCGGACCTCCACTCTCCTACACTGCTCCTTTCCTGCCGTCTCTGTAGGCGTCTTCCTCCTCTCCTTCTCCTCCTTGACCAACAGTAGCCCAATTTCCACCGGTACCCTGTCGGCTAACGATACCTGTGGCGGTCGTTGTTAACCCGGGCCTCGACCGATCCGGTATGAAATTCTCATTTGTGATCCGCATATTTGATTTGGCACGTGTTTTACGCTGGATGCCCTTCCTAACGCAACCCTCCCCATTTACCCGGGCTTGGGACCGGCACTAAGAATGCACTGGCTTGTGCCTCCCTAATGGCTGGGTTAGTGCACTGCAGCAAACACTGCATCTAATGTACTAGTGCACTGCAGCAAACACTGCAACCAATGTACTAGTGCACTGCAGCTAACACTGCATCTAATGTACTAGTGCACTGCAGCTAACACTGCAACTGATGCACTAGTTATATGAAATTTATGCCCATGGTTACAACCAAAATCATCCAATATCTGCTCATTTGTAACATTTAACTGTTTGTAATTGTATTCCCTAAATATTGTTGACGTTATATAAAGTTATATTTTATCCTCAGTTCAGTTTTGGTTGGTGTCACTGATCACCCTGAAAGGCTGTTATGTAGTGTTAGCTAGCAGAGATGTTCTGGAATGCTGAGGTGTATAATTTATAAATTAGCTATAGCTAAACTACTGCCTTATGAATGTAACATTTTCCATGATTTGTTCAGCTGTAAATGGTGATGGTGTAAATGTGTGAGATGCATTATGGTCTATGGCCCATCAACAAACATTTATCTGTCCTATTGCCCATCAACAAATAGGCCTATAGGCTGTACAGTGCATGCTAACAAATATATATTGTTTATTCATCATCCTAAAATATATTGTTTGGTTATTTTTAGGAGTGTGGCTGCATCACCCCTGCCTTTACCGGAAACTCACACCAGGCCACGCAGGAGTCGCTCCATTTTCAGTTCGACCGAGAATCATCCTGAGTAAGTACATATTTTATATTTTACTTAAATTTTATTTAGTTTGAATCATTGTATGACATATGCAAACAACTTTATCAATGACACAATTATTGATGTTTGTGTGTGTGTTTCATAAACAGATGTGATCAAGCACCTGCTCCAAAAAGGGCAAAGGCAGCACACACACACTCCACCACGTCATGGAAGGATCAGACGGATAACGACACGGTTCCAAAGACTCTGCGATTCCTGCCCGCACGTGAACCTGGACCTCAACTGAGGTCTTCTGACTCTCATTCTCCATTGAGTCTATTTAAAATGTTCTTCCCGGAGAGTGTCGTGTCAACTCTGTGCCACAACACAAATGCTCAAGCTGCCAAGTCAATAGTCAAGGGACGCAAATACAAATGGAGAGATGTAACCGTGAGTGAGATGTACCGCTACATTGGGCTCTTATTTTACATGGCAATGGTAAAGTTGCCCTCCATCATAGACTACTGGAGACAGAGCAGTATTTTCACAGTTCCCTTTCCAGCAACAATTATGTCAAGGGACAGATACAGGACAATTTCGTGGAATTTACACATGAGTCACCCAGATGCAGACAAAGAAAATGACAGAAAGAGGGGCACATCTGAACATGACCGTCTGTTCAGAGTGAAACCGCTTATGGACACAATCCGTAAGGCATGCAAAGCAATGTATCATCCTAGAAGACGTTTAGCCGTGTATGAGAGGATGGTAGCATGCAAAGCTAACACTGGGAGGACACAGTGCACGAAAGCCAAGCCGACTAAGTTGGGGTTCAAGATGTTTGTTCTTGCCGATTCCTCAAATGGATACACCATGGACTTTTCTGTATACACAGGAAAGAACAACTTTCCCACATGCCATGGACTATCATATGATGCTGTGACCTCTCTTTTGGATGGTAAAGTTTTAGGCTCTGGATACCATGTGTACATGGACAATTTTTTCACAAGTCCAAAGCTCTTAAAAGACTTGCGATCCATGAAGTTTGGTGCATGTGGGATGTACAGAGAGAACAGGAAAGATTGCCCTCGAAATGCAGATAATGCTCTTTCTAAAAACTCTCCTAGGGGATCCATCAGGTGGATTCGGGATGGGCCTCTTGTATTTGTGAAGTGGATGGACACACGAGAGGTCTCATTGTGTTCCACCATTCATTCTGCATATACAGGAGACACTGTGCAGAGGAGGGTGAAATTACAAGGTAAATGGAAAACAAAGACATTTCCATGCCCTGCACCTGTAACTGCATACAACCAGCACATGGGGGGCGTTGACCCGTCTAATCAACCGGTACAATACTACACCGCACAGCACAAAACAATGAAGTGGTACCGAAAGATTTTTCTACACTTCTTGGACATCGCTGCCACCAACTGTTTCATTGTGCATAAAGAACTGTATGGTGACGTGTCCCATAAAGACTTTATGGAACAACTCATTGCTGAGCTTTGTAGCGTTACACAGACAGTGGTGCCAAAACGGACCGACTGTGATCATGTCCCAGTTCCAGGAGCTGAACTGTGCTCTGATGCCAGAAATGTTGCCACTGCTGGCCGCAAGAGCTGTGTGCGTTGCAAAACATTGCATGGTAAACACCACAAAACACCATGGAAATGCCTGGCATGCGATGTTCACCTGTGTCTTCAGTTAAACCGGAACTGCTTTCAAGAGTGGCACAGGGATTTGTAATGCATTTTTTACTTACATATTTTTAACTACTGTACTGCATTGTTATTGTTTTTGTTGTACTCACTTTTTTTTAATATATATTTTTTATACATACTGTACTGTATTGTTTTATTGTTACACAATTCCCTTTTTAATGCTGTCCTTGCTAATGTGTATTTTAAATAAACCACAAAGGCAACACATTCCTTGTTGTAGTACTGTACTTCTCACTCAGATCCTGGCTCAGTGATCCACAGCTCATTTTTTAATCGACAGCTCATTATGCGACCCATTGTCTACGAAGCTGTCAGTCACAGCATGTCGACGCCTCTTCACATACAGCCTTTCAAAGTAGAAAGTGTCTCTTAAATTTTAAATCAATGTATTGTTTAAGGTGAATGAGCAGGCAGGATGATTCACATGATTAAAAAAAAAAACCTACATTAGAAGATCTGTTCTCAAAAAGACTTGTGAAACACGTTTACTATCGGTTCTGTGGCCTTATTTCAGTGAGGTTTTTTTGCTTTCAAAAACCACGCATAAACCTTATTTTGTCAAAAATACAAACACACATATAATATGGTAGCCCAGTTTGTGCTGAACAGTGTAATACGTCTTTTTGGCAATAATATATTTAAAAGCAACTAAAAAGAACCAAATGTAAGTCAAAATCTCTCAAGGGGCCCAAAACACCTTCAGACTCCGGAGGGATTTATTATTAATAGATTGTTGAAATGAGATAATTGTACAAGACTTTGTATAAGAAGCCGCTGCCTACATGAAATAAGTGTAGATGAAACTATAAGGAATGAATATCTGGTGCTAGGAGCTGCATCTGGTTCCTCTAAAAGTTTTTTTCTCCACCACCATCACCCCTCATTAGGGATAAACTTTTAGGATGGAATTTAAAATGACAACATAGAGCCACATCACACCTCTATGTTATGTGTGTACCTCTATGTTATGTGTGATGTATCTCTGTTATGTGTGTACCTCTATGTTGTGTGATGTGATGTAGCTCTATGTTGTGTGATGTAGCTCTATGTTCTGTATGTAGCTCTATGTTCTGTATGTAGCTCTATGTTGTGTGATGTAGCTTTATGTTGTGTGATGTAGCTCTATGTTCTGTATCTAGCTCTATGTTGTGTGATGTAGCTTTATGTTGTGTGATGTAGCTCTATGTTCTGTATCTAGCTCTATGTTGTGTGATGTAGCTCTATGTTCTGTATGTACATTTACATTACATTTACATTTACATTTGCGGCATTTAGCAGACGCCCTTATCCAGAGTGACGTACAAAAGTGATTTAAATCTCTAGTAATGAATAAATCTACACTGGTACACAAGATTACAAACTTAATATATATATAATTAGAATTCTACAAAATTCTCAGACAGCATGGTGCAGTGTGAGATGTGATGAGGTCACTGAGGTAAGATGGTGCTGGTCCATTTTTGGCCTTGTAGGCAAGCATCAGTGTTTTGAATCTGATACGTGCAGCTACTGGAAGCCAGCGGAGGAGCAGCAGTGGGGTGGTGTGGGAAAACTTGGGCTGATTGAACACAAGTCATGCAGCTGCGTTTTGGATCATTTGCAGTGGACGAATAGCGTTCAGGGGAAGACCTGACAGCAGAGAGTTGCAGTAGTCCAGTCTTGAAATGACAAGAGACTGAACAAGCAACTGGGCAGCCTGTATGGACAGAAATGGTCGAATCCTTCGGATGTTATAGAGAAGAAATCGACAAGAACGAGCAACATTAGCGACATGTGGGAAAAAAGACAGTTCATTGTCCATAGTTACCCCAAGGTTACAAGCAGTGGCTAAAGGGGAGAGCAGAGAGTCATTAAGACTCTATGTATGTAGCTCTATGTTGTGTAATGTATGTTGTGTAATGTAGCTCTATGTTCTTTATGTTGCTCTATATTGTGTGATGTAGCTCTATGTTGTGTGATGTAGCTTTATGTTGTATGATGTAGCTCTATGTTCTGTATCTAGCTCTATGTTGTGTGATGTAGCTCTATGTTGTGTGATGTACCACTATGTTCCGTATCTAGCTCTATATCGTGTGATGTAGCTCTATATCATGTGATGTAGCTCCATGTTGTGTGATGTAGCTCTATATCATGTGATGTACCTCTATGTTGTGTGATGTAGCTCTTTGTTCTGTATGTATCTCTATGTTGTGTGAGGTAGCTCTATGTTGTGTGATGTAGATCTATGTTCTGTATATAGCTCTATGTTGTGTGATGTACCACTATGTTCTGTGCTGTAGCTCTATGTTGTGTGATGTAGCTCTATGTTCTGTATCTAGCTCTATATCGTGTGATGTAGCTCTATGTTGTGTGATGTAGCTCTATATATATCGTGTGGTGTAGCTCTATGTTATGTAACGACCTCTATGTTGTGTGATGTAGCTCTATGTTCTGTATGTATCTCTGTTGTGTGATGTAGCTCTATGTTGTGTGATGTAGCTCTATGTTCTGTATGTATCTCTATGTTGTGTAATGTAGCTCTATGTTCTGTATGTATCTCCATGTCTTGTGATGTAGCTCTATGTTTTGTATGTATCTCTATGTTGTGTGATGTAGCTCTATGTTCTGTATGTATCTCCATGTCTTGTGATGTAGCTCTATGTTCTGTATGTATCTCTATGTTGTGTGATGTAGCTCTATGTTCTGTATATATCTCTATGTTGTGTGATGTAGCTCTATGTTCTGTATGTATCTCTATGTTGTGTGATGTAGCTCTATGTTCTGTATGTATTTCTATGTTGTGTGAGGTAGCTCTATGCTGTGTGATGTAGCTCTATGCTGTTTTATGTAGCACTGGGGTTATGGTGAAACATTGTCTCATTTCACTGTGTACTGCGTCGGCTTTATATGGTTAAAATTGCACTTAATGCTACTTTACTTGACTACACACTTGTGCACTACATACTGACCTAGATAAAGGTGTTGTTTCTTACACAAGACAAGATAAAACACATGAGGTGAAGCAAACAGCAGATTATAAATATCTTAACCTCAGGACCGACTTGGGTTCTGTCCTCTGCATTAACCTCCCACGCACACACACTTCAGCTTCCTGTGCATTACCACAGTTTTCCATTTAGCTTCTCTCTCTCTCTCTCTCTCTCTCTCTCTCTCTCTCTCACATTTGTCCTCTGTGTCTCAGTCTTTTTTTGTGTGTCAAACACTGATGAAAACAAAAATATTCCGAAAAATCTGACAAAATACCGAAAATAAACAATTATGACGTCATAAAATGGTTCTAAATATGTCTTTATACATGACTGTATTTATGTGCTGCTGCAATGTCACGCATTTGGACGGTAGAGGGCAGTGTTAGTTTGCTTCATGGTGTAAAAGTGATTAGAAACACTAACACGATGTTTTGCAGTTAGCAGGATATTATTTAGTACCAATAATCAAACATAGAAATAAAATTAAGTTCAAAACTAAAAAAGTGAAGTCTGAAGTGAATTGATTGATCCTTGATGTTTTGGAAGTTTAAAGGGGGGGGGGGGGGGGATGTGTGTGTTCTCAGGACATGGATTGTGTTAGACTTCCATTGTTTTTCTCACCCTTGTCTCTAGTATAGGAACTTTATGATGTTTCGATTTAATGAGTATTTTTTATACTTTTTTTCACATTTAGAATGCTTTAAATGATATGCCTGGATTTTGGGGTCATAGCTCTTGTCATATTATAATAAAACACTGATATCCACCATCACACCCACTGTCTTCATCATCATCATCATCACATTATCAGTACCCTCTTTATTCTGGTCAGTGGGAAATCCAGAGCTGATCAGTGGAATCAAGGAGGGAAGTCACTCTTTACACACTCATTTAACATCTAGTCATGCTTTTGGGAAACACACATGGACTGAGAGGTTATCTGATAGTAGAACCTGAAAGTAACTCGAGCTCAGGACAGAAATGTGGACAGAACATGCAGCTTTGTGGCTGAAATTTGACTCACTGCACCAAAATCCTGCTAAAAGATCGAACTGTATTATATTATATTATATTATATTATATTATATTATATTATATTATATTATATTATATTATATTATATTATATTATTATATTATATTATATTTATTATATATTTTATTATATTATATTATATTTATTATATTATATTATATTATATATATTATATATTATATTATATATTATATTTATTATATATTATATTATATTATATTATATTATATTATATTATATTTATTATATTATATTATATTTATTATATTATATTATATTATATTATATTATATTATATATATTATATATTATATTATATATTATATTTATTATATTATATATTATATTATATAATATTATATATTATATTATATTATATTATATTATATTTATTATATTATATTATATTATATTATATATTATATTTATTATATTATATTATATTATATTATATTACATTATATTATATTATATTATATTATATTTATTATATTATATTATATTATATTATATTATATTATATTATATTTATTATATTATATTATATTTATTATATTATATTATATTTATTATATTATATTATATTATATTACATTATATTATATTATATTATATTATATTATATTATATTATATGCAGCTAAATCTGATCTGCACCCACTTAGATTCATATTTCCAACCAGACGTTTCTAAACTCCTCCAGTTTTCTCTAATCACTTCTGCACCTCACCATCTACAGCAGTGAAACTGTACACTGCAGCTTTAAACACTTTCTGGGTCTGTTCCTAAGAGTTTGTTGTGGTTTGTATATCATAGCACGACTTCTGCTTCTGACGTGAGTCACAGACGTCAACCAGGCAGACACGCTTGTAAATAACGTGTCAGTAGGTTTACTGATCGATGCGCTGAACTTTCTTCATCTGATGTCGTGATCTCTAATTCACATGCACTGGTTTGACCTGGAACTGATGCCCAAAATATGCCAAGAGAAAAAGCTAAGATCAAATAAATCCAGTGTCTTTGCACATTTTCAGGTTTTCTGAGCGATGTTGCATTTAATTCTCTTATATTGGATTATTTGAAGTGCATTTTTAATAATAGAAAAGGTTTCGTTGAGCAACATCAGAAACCACAATGGAAAGGAAAAAAACCTGAAACGACATAAAGAGAGAACCTTACTAGAAGCCAAGCAGACATAAAGTAGAATATTTAGGTTCAGGTGAGATGATCTGCACAAAGTTCTTGTTCTTGAAAGCCTTCATCATTACACCTGAATTACTCAAGTGTTCAAAAACTTCTCACTTTCCAAACAAAAGTGAACAAAAATGAATCTACAGATACTTTTCTGTAAGTCTTCACTGTAGTTTTTAGATCATTCAGATCAAAGCTCTTCCATTTATCAGTCACATGGTTGAATTTGTACTCAGTCAGATGCAGCATCGCCAATAGTCTATTGTTAGCCTTGATTTTAAAAGTAGGTCAGTAAAGTTTGTCATTTGCAGCCAACATCCTCTCTTCATTTTAATACATTGTGATCCTACAGCACACTGAAGACCTGCTCACCCTGAAATGCACAGCAAATGAACAGTTTTTCCTCCACCAACCTCCATTACTACTAAAATCATTATTACAGCCATCAGTGTTGCACAGGTCTGGTGACTTTTAGTCTCAGGCCTGGATAAATGAGGAGGTTTGTGTTATGAAGGACATCCAGCGTAAAACTAAATATGCAGATCAGAATCAGAAATTCATACCAGATCGGTCGAGACCCGGGTTACCAACGACCACCACAGGTATCGTTAGCCATGGGACCTCTGTGGAGATCATCAAGAGCACCAATCCTTGGTGTTCATTTGGCGGAGAACTTCACTTGGTCACTCAACACCAGCTCCATCAGCAAGAAAGCCCAGCAGCGTCTCTACTTCCTGAGAAGGCTGAGGAAAGCTCATCTCCTTCCATCCTGACCATGTTCTACAGAGGGACCATTGAGAGCATCATGAGCAGCTGCATCACTGCCTGGTTTGGGAACTGCACCGTCTCGGATCACAAGACCCTACAGAGGATAGTGAGGACAGCTGAGAAATCATCAGAGTCTCTCTAACCTCTATCATGGACATTTACACCACACGCTGCATCCGCAAACCAACAGCCCTCACACCCCACACACCCCTCTCACACACTCCTCCCACACACTCGTCACCCCCACACACACACACACACACACACACACAAACCCCTCACACATACTCCTCACACACACTGGTCACACACACTCCACCCCCACCCCCCACACACAAACCCCTCACACACTCGTCACACACTTCACCCCCACACACAAACTCCTCACACACTTCTTCCACACACACACACACACACACACACACACACACACACACACACACACACACACACACACACACTCCTCCCACACACACACAGACACACTTACTCTACACACACACACACACACACACACACTGTGTAATATACAGCAGGTTTACTGGCGGCGCTATTTTGTGTTTTGTGTATTTGTCCTACACTGTCTTGTGCTGTCTCTGCTCTGTCTGTCTGTTTGCACCAGGTTGCACATGATGCACTTTCTGTGGCGAGGACACTCACTAATCCTTTACTGTGTGTTTTCTGTTATGTAGGAAAAATTCTGGAGTGATGAAGTGGTGGTCAAGTCAAGTGAAGTTTATTTCTATTGCGCTTTTCACAACACACATTGTCTCAAAGCAGCTTTACAGAAATCAACAGTGAAGGTGAATGATGTGTGTTTATCTCTGATGAGCAGCATGGAGACTGTGGTGAAGGAAAAACTCCCTTAGATGTTATGAGGAAGAAACCTTGAGAGGAACCAGACTCAAAAGGGGAACCCATCCTCATTTGGGTGAAACTAGGAATGAAAGATTGGTGATTGGGGCAGATTTTAATGGGCATGTAGGTGAAGGGAACAGAGGTGATGAGGAGGTGATGGTAGGTGTGGTTTTAAGGAGAGGAATGTGGAAGGGCAGATAGTGGTAGATTTTGCTAAAAGGATGGAAATGGCAGTGGTGAACACGTATTTTAAGAAGAAGGGTGATGTAGAAGTCATAAGGTGCACACAGGTGGACTATGTTCTATGTAGGAGATACAACCTGAAGGAGATTGGAGACTGTAAGGTGTTGACAGGGGACAGTGTAGCTAGACAGCATTGGATGGTGGGGAATGAAAGAAGAATAAGATGGTGGAAACTGAAGGAGGAAGACTGTAGTGAGAGATTCGGGGAAGAGGTCACACAGGAGCTTGGTGATGGTGAAGAGGTGCTGGATGACTGGGTGGTGGAATGAGGAAGGGCAGGAGACCATAAGGAGAAAGAAATTGGAGAAACAGAATTGGACACTAAGGAAGGAGAAAAGGAGTGACACTGACTCAGGACTACAGTTTGCTCTGATCTCCATCACTGCACCTCAACATCGTTTATCTGTCATAAATGGACATTCGGTTGCACCCAGATGAGGATGAGGTTCCCTGCTTGAGTCTGGTTCCTCTCAAGGTTTCTTCCTGATGCCATCTCAGTTTTTTCTTAACCACAGTCTCCACCGGCTTGTTCATCAGGGACAAACTTACACATCTTCATTTTTATTTCCACATTATCTGTTTAAAGCTGCTCTGAGACAATGTTCATTATTAAAATCTCAAAACAAATAAACATGAATTAACTAGGATTAGTAAGGATGAAGTGAGAGCAGCTATTAAGAGAATGAAGAGTGGAAAGTCGGTAGGACCAGATGATGTACCGGTAGAAGTGTGGAGATGTTTATGAGAGATGCAATGGAGTTTTTAACCAGATTGTTCAACAAGATTTGAAAAGCTGAGAGGATTCCCGAGGAATGGAGAAGGAGTGTGCAGTCACACCATGAAGTTATGGGAAAGAGTAGTGGAAGCCAGGCTGAGAGAAGAGGTGACCATCTGTCGGCAGCAGTATGGTTTCATTCCGAGGAAGAGCACCACAGACGCATTATTTGCTTTGAGAATGTTGATGGAGAAGTATAGAGAAGGTCAGAAGGAGTTGCATTGTGGATTTGTGGATTTAGAGA